>NC_068361.1:55068873-55191373 GCF_020536995.1 Dreissena polymorpha | reverse complement strand
ATATGGGAAAGGGGTCAAGGTCATAGAATGCCTGCAGAGTGAAAAATGTGCAATAAATATCTATTTCATTATCATTTATATATCAGAGTCCTTATTTAAGTAATCAATATTATTAAATAAGTATTATTATACAAAATATTCCTTTTATGCCACTTTAAAAATATTCCTGTTATGCCATTTTAAGCAATCACTTTACTGCATGAGTTCATTATTTCAGATGTATCCATTTGATTAGTATAATGATATAAAATAACAATATTACATGTACCTAAAATTCAAATTATTGGTAGATTTAAATGTATATTAATATGTTTACACATAAAACAAGATTAGCATAACATTTTGCATACACACAGTGCAGTTATGTCAAGATAAGACATGATATATTATAATGGGATGTAATTTCTATCAGATATTAAAATTAAAACTATGAATCCACATCAATTATAACATGATAATAATTATGATATTTAACAATTTCTTAACAAAATAAAATCTCATTTCATTAACAAAAATTGAATATGAAACTCCATTTGATGGATGTTTGTTCCAATTTCTTACTGTGTAAGTTTAAACAATAACACACATAATGGGATTCAATTTTTCAAATATAATCATGAACACGCCAGCTTGTAACAAAATATGCCTATTTACGCTTCTGCATTAAATTGATCAAGTTTGATGATTATAGAATTACAATTATTTGAGTAAGAGAGCAGAAAACATTAATTTGGTCGATTTCAGATAATTTAATTGCCATAATTTATAATGCATATGATAAGTGAAAAAACAAACAACATGCAACTATTTAAGAGTGACATGCAGTAATATTTGGTTGCTGGTCTAGCTCTATTTTCTAAGTAGTTATAATCAGTCACAGCATTCAGTATTTTATATTACAGTGCAGGGGGAGGGGGGTATTAACCAGAACTTAAAATCCACTTCTGACTTGCAAAGATGCAATTGACTTCAAATACAAGTGCATTTTATGCTCCAATTCTTGTTATTAATGTTGAGCTACGCTAAGACATTTTATTTTAAGTGTCAAATACTTGTTTTATAGGAAATTAAAGCTTAAGCTTATCAGCTGGAAGAGGCAGATCAATTTTTTAAGCATTCACGCAAACCTTACCTGTGCTATTCCATTTACCGACACAGCCACGCCTTTTTGTGTATACACGTTATGTGAATCTATGTTCAATGTAATCACGTTGAGAGACAATCTGAAAGTAGCCAATTTATTACCAGGTTTGAAATAAATGCCAAAATTTTGAGACAAACTGCGGTGTGTTTGAGAAAGCACTTAAATAGCCAACCCCATGTGATCACTTAAATGATTTTTGGAATAAAAAAATTGAGATCAGCTCTCAACACATTGGATCTGAAATAATCTAATCATTATAACATCTTATGGCTGTGGCCGCGTACAACAAATGACCCAGTGCAATATACTTCTTTTGGTGTCAGTGGTCATGTGTACCTCTTAAATACAAAAATGGAGACAACTTCATTCAGTTTTCACTTTCAACATTAGAGATGTGTTTGTCAGAAACACAATGCCCCCTTGAAGGATGACCTTGACCTTTCACCACTCAAAATGTGCAGCTCCAGGAGATACACATGCATGCCAAATATGAAGTTGCTGTGTTCAATATTAAAAAAGTTATGAAAATTTATGGTTTTTATATTTTGACCTATGATCTTGACCTTTCACCACTCAAAATGTGCAGCTCCACGGAGAAGTTAGTAAGAGATTGATTGGAGAAATGATTTATTTTTTATTTTTTTACCTTGAAGGATGACCTTGACCTTGAACTTTCACCACTCAAAATGAGCAGCTCCATGAGATACACATGCATGGTAAATATCAAGTTGGTATGTTCAATATTGCAAAAGTTATCAAACTAAGGTTAAAGTTCTGGACAGAATGACAGACAGACAGACAGACACTTGTATTTTGTATGTGAAGTTGGCCCCTAGTAAATAACTTAAATAAATATCCCATTAACATTAATTTAGACTACATAAAGAACAGACCAAAGCCTATCACAGACTTAGTTCAACATTTTGGTGTTTACATGTATTCAGTACAGACTAATGGTTATTCCAATTCCTCAGCCATGCCAGTTAGAAGTGGATTTCATCAAGTTAGATCTCAGCAGAATACAGATATATAGGATCTGGCACGCATTGTCATATCATACCATATTGTATTAAACAAGTTCAGGAATTGTGTTAGTAAGCGAGCCTTAGGCGAGCTTACTAACAAATTTCCTGGACGAGTTAAAAAAAATATGGTATGATATGACAACGAGTGTCAGATCTGTTTTATCACATGCTTTTAAATGAGAAAATTAAATAAATATTTACGCAAACATAATGATGAATCCCGAATGTTGTTAACATTTCATGACAACATTTGATGTTGCAACGTCATTTCAGCAAAATAACAAAATGCGATTGGTCAATAAACAAAAACTAAGTCAATGAAAACGCTTAAAAAGTATATTACACATGTGTAAGATAAAAATATATGTAATGGTTATATTACATGGGAAACAGGGTATGACATGTGATAAAACTTGATACTAACTGCAACAATTTCAACACTAAAACTGGAAAACTGTTCTAAAGAAAGCAAACTGAACATAGGAGTAACATTTATTTTATTTGTGTTTAGGAAGGGAACAATTAAGTAATTGAAGAATACAATGTACTCTCATTTGATAAATGTTGAAATTGTTTATCAGAAGAAAAAAAAAGCTTACACAATCCAACCTCTCTAATTGGATATTCTCATCAGAAAAATTGTGCATACTTTGGCTATAATGATTATAATAATATTATGCTGGGTTGTAAACATGGATATATCCCAGGGATTGAATGATGGGTGACCCCATCGCCATGGGTTACCTGGGCGACCCCTGTGACCTCTATGGCCACACCCTTTTGTGTATATACATTGGAACTGGTGATGGTGAGGGTGATGACATTTAAGCTGAGCCTGAAAATGAATTAACCACCGCCTGCGAAATACCACTCCAGTACCACAGTCTATGAATGTATTTACTATCATGTACCTGTTTCAGCCATTTGACCACTGTATGTATGATACACACCTTGTATATTGCGTGCCTGTATCAGCTGTTTTAACTCACAGTCCCCAAAAGTTATGAGTACTTGGAGTATGGCAGTTATTTGTATCTGCATTTATTTGCAGCAGGTTAAGGTCATAGGACCATCCCACAGGGCCAAATATAAAACATTCCATGATTTTTCATGAGAACGGAAATGTTTTTACTGAAACCATCTCAATTGCTATTTTTAAGTTATTCATGAGTTTTAAACAAGAGCACCGCATAATGGGTGCCACGCTCGGCTGCGGGTGCAGTTTTGAATAGATGAAAGCTTGTCAGAATTTTTTTATTATTTTTTTCAGAGGTCACAGTGACCTTGACCTTTGACCTAGTGACCCAAAAATGGGTGTGGCATGTAGAACTCATCAAGGTGCAGCTACATATGAAGTTTCAAAGTTGTAGGTTGAAGAACTTTGATTTTAGAGCCAATGTTCAACACCTTGACAAAATGTTAAAGTTTTAGCACGACGCGGACGGCGGACACGACGAGCTGGCTATGACAATACCTCAGGTTTTCTCCAAAAACAGACGAGCTTAAAATGAATTAGTTGGTAGAAATTGCTTTTTTGTTTGAACCCAAAAAAGGTATGTCAGTTTATGCAAATAGGTTCTATGCTCTCAAGTAAATCATCACATGGTATTTAAGTCAGTTCTCATTTATCAAATTTCATGTTGAAATGTTGTATAGTATTTGTAATATAGCCCAGACAAGTTCCATCATTCAAATACAACAAAGGGCAATAACTCTTATTAAAGAAAGTGTATGGTTATGGTTCTTGTGCATGGCACTTCTCCTCATTGATATATATATTGAAATATATTCTTCTATGAAGTTTCATGTTAATATATTTTATAGTTTCTGAGATATAGCCCTTAAAAGTTTTGTGACAGATGGATAGACGTATGGACAACGCCATTTCTAATCACTCCACCTTTGGCGGATGATAAAAATGCCAAGAGGTTCTGTTAACAGTCAATTGCCACTTCCAAATAACAATATTGAAATTGTTGTGAGATTGTTTCAAACCCTAGCATCATGTGATCAATGTGTATTGTGAAAGAGAGGACTACATGCTTGTTCATATCAAATAATGTTTCGAAATATGATTAACTAGACATGTACCTTGGAATGTGTCTTTCGCAATTCACTATATACTTTAAACACCACACAAAGCCAATTTGCAATCTGAAGAGCTCATTGTGAACATTCCCAACTTACTCACTCAAGCATAATACATGTATATTACAACCAACAGCAATACAATTTACAAAATAAAGATTAACCACTTGCATCTATGTACATGTAACTGAAGCATAAAATAACCACTGAAGCCCTCACAACATATATTCCACAATGGACAAAAATCAAGAGTGTGACAGGGTGAGGTTTCATAGACTTTCTCTGCCACAAAAGCTAACAGACTTACTTGGGCTATTCCAGTGACGGATATAGCCACCCCATACTTGGTGTAAACCATGGGACTCTCGATGGTCAAGGTCATCATTCCCAAATTCATTCTTATATGGGCAGCAGAACAGAACATTCATTAAATGAGGTTACTAATTTCTTTTTTATTTATATGTGTTTTAAGGAAAAATTTGAAACAAATATAGTTTACCAAATGAGCTGAAGAAATTAGTAATATCTTAGGTTATAAGTTATAAAAAAGGAACTTATGTAATCTCCACTTTACACAACGTCAATAATGTAAAGTTAATTAGTTACCAAGTTACCAGCACATATTCATAATACTGCTTTATTTTAGTAAGTTTTAAGACATCTAACACTTTGTTCATATGCACGAAATGGATGTTTTGGTAATCCTTTTCAGAAAGTAAATAATCATATAATCATACATGTTAACAAGAGTGTAACTCTGGGAAAATAGGGGTTTATGAATGTGCGCAAAGTGTCATTCCAAAATACCATAGCAAGTGGGTACTGCAGACAACTCTTTTTACTTGTTAAGATATTTTCCATTTAAAGAAAGTCTCTTCTTAGCGAAAAATCTAGTTTAGACGGAAAGTGTAGAAAGTGATTAGCCTGTGTGGACTGCACAGCCTAATCTGGGACGACACTTTACGAACATGTATTTAACCCAAATATTCCCAGAGTGAGGCTCATATGGCTTTTTCTGTTATCTGTCCAAGTTACCTTTGCAGCTTCTGTATGATAGGCCACACAAACACACGACCACCAGGGATGTATTCCGACTGCCCCCTGCAACATCCTAGAAAATCAAGGAAACAAAAGACTTTTTAGGGTTGTTGTTTTTGCAAAGCCATTAATCACTACATTTGCTAGTACTGGTATATAATTTGATTGTATACATTATTCTAGCAAAGGGCTTGTGGGTTTTTTTAACTTTTGTTTTTATTTTGTATCGATTGGAGTGTCGTTTTCCGATACCTTATTCCAGTGGAATAAAAAAAGAAATAACTTAATCTCTGAACCAATGCTAACATGCAACAACAAATGATTAATCTACACGGAATAATTCAATTTCCGAGAAATACATGTCAAACATGTTTATTTGCACAAATTTAGCCATTCAAGAGATGCTAGAGCAATGTACATCAGGGATTTCAATTGAAGCAGTTTAGCCATTCAAGAGATGCTAGAGCAATGTACATCAGGTAGCCATTCAAGAGATGCTAGAGCAATGTACATCAGAGATTTCAATGGAAGCAGTTTAGCCATTCAAGAGATGCTAGAGCAATGTACATCAGGGATTTCAATTGAAGCAGTTTAGCCATTCAAGAGATGCTAGAGCAATGTACATCAGGGATTTCAATTGAAGCAGTTTAGCCATTCAAGAGATGCTAGAGCAATGTACATCAGGGATTTCAAATTGAAGCAGTTTAGCCATTCAAGAGATGCTAGAGCAATGTACATCAGAGATCTCAATTGAAGCAGTTTAGCCATTCAAGAGATGCTAGAGCAATGTACATCAGGTAGCCATTCAAGAGATGCTAGAGCAATGTACATCAGAGATTTCAATGGAAGCAGTTTAGCCATTCAAGAGATGCTAGAGCAATGTACAGCAGGGATTTCAATTGAAGCAGTTAAGCCATTCAAGAGATGCTAGAGCAATGTACATCAGAGATTTCAATGGAAGCAGTTTAGCCATTCAAGAGATGCTAGAGCAATGTACATCAGGGATTTCAATGGAAGCAGTTTAGCCATTCAAGAGATGCTAGAGCAATGTACATCAGAGATTTCAATTGAAGCAGTTTAGCCATTCAAGAGATGCTAGAGCAATGTACATCAGAGATCTCAATTGAAGCAGTTTAGCCATTCAAGAGATGCTAGAGCAATGTACATCAGGGATTTCAATTGAAGCAGTTTAGCCATTCAAGAGATGCTAGAGCAATGTACATCAGGTAGCCATTCAAGAGATGCTAGAGCAATGTACATCAGAGATTTCAATGGAAGCAGTTTAGCCATTCAAGAGATGCTAGAGCAATGTACATCAGGGATTTCAATTGTTGCAGTTTAGCCATTCAAGAGATGCTAGAGAAATGTACATCGTTTAGCCATTCAAGAGATGCTAGAGCAATGTACATCAGGGATTTCAATTGAAGCAGTTTAGCCATTCAAGAGATGCTAGAGTACTGTACATCAGAGATTTCAATTGAAGCAGTTTAGCCATTCAAGAGATGCTAGAGCAATGTACATCATAGATTTCAATTGAAGCAGTTTAGCCATTCAAGAGATGCTAGAGCAATGTACATCAGGGATTTCAATTGAAGCAGTTTAGCCATTCAAGAGAGGCTAGAGCAATGTACATCAGGTAGCTATTCAAAAGATGGTAGAGCAATGTACATCAGGTAGCCATTCAAGAGATGCTAGAGCAATGTACATCAGAGATTTCAATTGAAGCAGTTTAGCCATTCAAGAGATGCTAGAGCAATGTACATATGGTAGCCATTCAAGAGATGCTAGAGTAATGTACATCAGAGATTTCAATTGAAGCAGTTTAGCCATTCAAGAGATGCTAGAGTAATGTACATCAGAGATTTCAATTGAAGCAGTTTAGCCATTCAAGAGATGCTATAGCAATGTACATCAGGGATCTCAATTGACGCAGTTTAGCCATTCAAGAGATGCTAGAGCAATGTACATCAGCTAGCCATTCAAGAGATGCTAGAGTAATGTACATCAGAGATTTCAATTGAAGCAGTTTAGCCATTCAAGAGATGCTAGAGTAATGTACATCAGAGATTTCAATTGAAGCAGTTTAGCCATTCAAGAGATGCTAGAGCAATGTACATCAGAGATTTCAATTGAAGCAGTTAAGCCATTCAAGAGATGCTAGAGCAATGTACATCAGGTAGCCATTCAAGAGATGCTAGAGCAATGTACATCAGAGATTTCAATTGAAGCAGTTTAGCCATTCAAGAGATGCTAGAGTAATGTATATCAGAGATTTCAATTGAAGCAGTTTAGCCATTCAAGAGATGCTAGAGCAATGTACATCAGAGATTTCAATTGAAGCAGTTTAGCCATTCAAGAGATGCTAGAGTAATGTACATCAGAGATTTCAATTGAACCAGTTTAGCCATTCAAGAGATGCTAGAGCAATGTACATAAGGGATTTCAATTGAAGCAGTTTAGCCATTCAAGAGATGCTAGAGCAATGTACATCAGGTAGCTATTCAAGAGATGCTAGAGCAATGTACATCAGGTAGCCATTCAAGAGATGCTAGAGCAATGTACATCAGAGATTTCAATTGAAGCAGTTTAGCCATTCAAGAGATGCTAGAGCAATGTACACCAGGTAGCCATTCAAGAGATGCTAGAGTAATGTACATCAGAGATTTCAATTGAAGCAGTTTAGCCATTCAAGAGATGCTAGAGTAATGTACATGAGAGATTTCAATTGAAGCAGTTTAGCCATTCAAGAGATGCTAGAGCAATGTACATCAGGGATTTCAATTGACGCAGTTTAGCCATTCAAGGGGCCTTTTCACAGATTTTGGCATTTTTTAACTTATTCATTAAATGCTTTATATCGATAAATGTAAACATTGGATCGTAAAAGCTCCAGAAAAAAATTAAGAATAAAATTAAAACAAGAGCGCCGCATGACGGAGCAATATACGCCCGATTTGTGTGCCATTGGAGATGATACACTGATGATTGATGTATTTGTTTTGGAAATAAGCAATATACCCCCATACCACTTTGACGCAGGATAAAAAGTTGTTTAAAAGTTTCGGATGAATACAATTTGAATTAGAGTCCGGACAAAGTGGCGCCGTTGAAAATGCACTAATTGACCCTATGACCTAGTTCTTGACCCGACATGACCCATATTCGAACTTGACCTAGATATCAACTAGATGCAACTACTGACCAAGTTTGGTGAAGATCGGATGAATACAATTTGAATTAGAGTCCGGACAAAGTGGCGCCGTTGAAAATGCACTAATTGACCCTATGACCTAGTTTTTGACCCGGCATGACCCATATTCGAACTTGGCCTATATATCAACTAGATGCAACTGCTGACCAAGTTTGGTGAAGATCGGATGAATACAATTTGAAATAGAGTCCGGACAAAGTGGCCCCTTTGAAAATGCACTTATTGACCCTATGACCTAGTTTTTGACCCGGCATGACCCATATTCGAACTTGGCCTAGATATCAACTAGATGCAACTGCTGACCAAGTTTGGTGAAGATCGGATGAATACAATTTGAATTAGAGTCCGGACAAAGTGATGCCTTCCGCCCGCCGCCCGCCCGCCGCCCGCCCGCCCGCCAAGGGGTTTCACATAATACGTCCCGTATTTTATACGGGCGTATAAAAAGGAAAAGAACATTGCCCGGACCAGGTTTCGAACCAGTGACACCTGGAGTCCTGCCAGAGTCCTGAAGTAAAAACGCTTTAGCCTACTGAGCTATTCCGCCGAGTACACATGCTGAACGTATTTTATACCTTATATAAGCAATCTTCGTAGTTTCACAAAATTTAACGACAAAAAAAGAACTCTCCAAATTATTCAATCTTTCGCGTTGCAACGCTTTATAATTTTTAGGTTTTAAAATCGTAAAAAGATGCATATTATGGCTCTATTAGACCATGGTAAATGTTCAGTATTTCTGTTTCCTCACAAATATCATAACTAAAACGAAAATTTGCGAATCTGAAACAACTTTTTTCAATTTTGTCAATTTACCAAAGCGTGAAAAGATCCCTTTCAAGAGATGCTAGAGCAATGTACATCAGGTAGCCATTCAAGAGATGCTAGAGTAATGTACATCAGAGATTTCAATTGAAGCAGTTTAGCCATTCAAGAGATGCTAGAGTAATGTACATCAGAGATTTCAATTGAAGCAGTTTAGCCATTCAAGAGATGCTAGAGCAATGTACATCAGGGATTTCAATTGAAGCAGTTTAGCCATTCAAGAGATGCTAGAGCAATGTACATCAGGGATTTCAATTGAAGCAGTTTAGCCATTCAAGAGATGCTAGAGCAATGTACATCAGAGATTTCAATTGAAGCAGTTTAGCCATTCAAGAGATGCTAGAGCAATGTACATCAGGTAGCCATTCAAGAGATGCTAGAGCAATGTACATCAGAGATTTCAATGGAAGCAGTTTAGCCATTCAAGAGATGCTAGAGCAATGTACATCAGGGATTTAGCCATTCAAGAGATGCAAGAGCAATGTACATCAGAGATTTCAATGGAAGCACTTTAGCCATTCAAGAGATGCTAGAGCAATGTACATCGGAGATTTCAATTGAAGCAGTTAAGCCATTCAAGAGATGCTAGAGCAATGTACATCAGGGATTTAGCCATTCAAGAGATGCTAGAGCAATGTACATCAGAGATTTCAATTGAAGCAGTTTAGCCATTCAAGAGATGCTAGAGCAATGTACATCAGAGATTTCAATTAAAGCAGTTTAGCCATTCAAGAGATGCTAGAGCAATGTACATCAGGTAGCCATTCAAAAGATGCTAGAGCAATGTACATCAGGGATGTCAATTGAAGCAGTTTAGCCATTCAAGAGATGCTAGAGCAATGTACATCAGAGATTTCAATGGAAGCAGTTTAGCCATTCAAGAGATGCTAGAGCAATGTACATCAGAGATTTCAATTGAAGCAGTTTAGCAATTCAAGAGATGCTAGAGCAATGTACATCAGGGATTTCGATTGAAGCAGTTTAGCCATTCAAGAGATGCTAGAGTAATGTACATCAGAGATTTCAATTGAAGCAGTTTAGCATTTCAAGAGATGCTAGAGCAATGTACATCAGGGATTTCAATTGAAGTAGTTTAGCCATTCAAGAGATGCTAGAGCAATGTACATCAGGTAGCAATTCAAGAGATGCTAGAGCAATGTACATCAGGTAGCAATTCAAGAGATGCTAGAGCAATGTACATCAGGGATTTCAATTGAAGCAGTTTAGCCATTCAAGAGATGCTAGAGCAATGTACATCAGGTAGCCATTCAAGAGATGCTAGAGCAATGTACATCAGGTAGCCATTCAAGAGATGCTAGAGAAATACACATCAGGGATTTTAATTGAAACAGTTTAGCCATTCAAGAGATGCTAGAGCAATGTTCATCAGAGATTTCAATTGAAGCAGTTTAGCCATTCAAGAGATGCTAGAGCAATGTACATCAGAGATTTCAATTGAAGCAGTTTAGCCATTCAAGATGTGCTAGAGCAATGTACATCAGGGATTTCAATTGAAGCAGTTTAGCCATTCAAGAGATGCTAGAGCAATGTACATCAGAGATTTCAATTGAAGCAGTTTAGCCATTCAAGAGATGCTAGAGCAATGTACATCAGAGATTTCAATTGAAGCAGTTTAGCCATTCAAGAGATGCTAGAGCAATGTACATCAGGGATTTCAATGGAAGCAGTTTAGCCATTCAAGAGATGCTAGAGCAATGTACATCAGAGATCTCAATTGAAGCAGTTTAGCCATTCAAGAGATGCTAGAGCAATGTACATCAGGGATTTCAATGGAAGCAGTTTAGCCATTCAAGAGATGCTAGAGCAATGTACATCAGGGATCTCAAATGAAGCAGTTTAGCCATTCAAGAAATGCTAGAGCAATGTACATCAGGTAGCCATTCAAGAGATGCTAGAGCAATGTACATCAGGGATCTCAATTGAAGCAGTTTAGCCATTCAAGAGATGCTAGAGCAATGTACATCAGGGATTTCAATTGAAGCAGAAGCCTGCCTTTTTGATGCAAGTATTTTGCAATTTTGTCACTTTTGACTCCTTCTTATTATCTTCCTTGCATCATTTTGATGCAAATGTTACCATAAAACTTACATAAAATGTACTTTTTATTTCACTAAATGATGTTTTTTAGTTATGAAAGATATTCTAAAAGCTATACTAAGCAATAATTGAAGAGAAATCAACAAATATCCAGTAACAAAATATCTAGATTTCAGTAGTTTGGGGTACGGACATAAGCCCTCTCGGACATTAGCCCCTAGAACATAAGCCCCTAGGACATTAGCCCCCCTAGGACATAAGCCCTTTCAAAAAAGTGCACGCTCGGACATTAGCCCCAGGCATTCTTTCCTTTTTTAAAGTTAGTATTTTATTCCATTTGTTTTTTAATTTCATATGTAAATACAAACAATTATTAATATGTTGAAGTCTAATACATATATATATTAAAATATATAGCTTGAACCACACACATACATTTTAGTGTTTTTCACAATGTCTTTACTATTTTACTATTACTATTGGTGGTTAATCAATTAACTATGAAGTATTTTTTAATTTGAAAGATTTTCATATTTTTGTTTCTTCTTTAACTACAAGATACAATCAAAATTGAATATTTATTATTTCATAATAACAAGGTAACAAGATTGCATAATGATGTTAAATTGCATAATCATTTTTCAACGGACGTCCTAAGGGGCTTTTGTCCTAAGGCCAGTAAGGGGCTAATGTCCTATGGGGTTTTTGTCATAGGGGCTTTTGTGCTAGGGGCTAATGTCCGAGAGGGCTAATGTCCTACACTCCAGTAGTTTGACCCCTGAAAAGTTCATTTGACCCCTAAACATTTCAAGCACAGGGTCATTTGACTCCTGGTGTTCAAAAAATATTGAATTCCCTGTACATTATTTGCATGGGTGACCTAGCTCATGTGACAACACACCTAAGAAAGAGTATTCAATTGTGATTGGCAATAAAAGTGTTGTATTTACACAAAAGAAGTTGCATTCTTCAATTTAAAAATTAGGAGGAAATTCTTGAAGGGGACCAATAGAATGTATTGAATATGGATAAATTTTGATTATTTGATTTAAAGCAAGATTTTGAAGAAAAAAAATTGAATGCAGTAAAACATTTTTTTCATCATTTTTTAAATAAGTTTTAATTTTCAATGGTAGTATTGATATTAATAAGAATTGCATTAGCGTGATGCCATCACAAGATTATTGTTTTAGATGTTAACAAATATCATGTCTGAATAAGGCCAAAAAAAAGGATCTGTTTCTGGTCTCCATGGGAAAAAACAGGGTCGGTAGGTAGGGATTTTTTTTTCGAGTACTAGAATGGAAGGCTACTAAAGCTTTTAATAAGAAATACATGTATATATATGCTTTGTTTGCTTCATAAAAATCTTATATGAACGATTTTTTGTGATTTTTTTTGGCGACCCCAATAAAAAGTTGAGGGTCAGCACAGATTCGGAAGACACGGTCGGGCGACCCTAAAACGACCTATTCATTTTTGCAAAAACATACACCAGATACGGGGTAGTTCTTCTTGAATTCTCTGAGCTTTTATGAGTACATACATACAGCTCAAAGTTCTTCTTGAAAACCGTTTTTTCATGTCAAAAATATATGTCTCACATATTTCTATAAAATTGAGTTAAATTAACCTCATACATCGCAACAAACACAATATACATTATAACCAACATCAATTTGAATTTGCGAGTCGTTTGTGGTGAAATAATCAAAACAAAAACTTTATGCAAAACCAATATTAAACCGAAAGTGGAAGTTTTGAATTGAAATTTTGATAAATCTTAGGAATGTAACAGAGACAATTAGTGTATTATGATTGGTAGATTTTATACCAGATCAATCTCACGGAGGATTCCGGAAATATTTGCTAGCATATTTTTGAATTCGGAATACTTTTTTTCCATTGCAAAAAATGACAAATTTGAATGAATCATTGAAGTGTTTGATACTTTGGATAAATATCAATATTATGCAAGCACACCATATCATGTAAGTTGTTTTAATTTGCGCATATATTTATGATCTGTTTGTGTTTATTTATGCCAGAAAATAGTTTATGTTGCTTATTTTAAAGATTAAATTGCCGCCTGGATTCAAGAGGTAGACTTGACATGAAATATGCTGTTAACAGTTGCCGTTTCCAACGACCGGTGGTGTAGTGGATGAGGTGTCCGCCTAGCGATCGGAGTTTGTGGGTTCGATCACTACTCCGGTGTGTTCTCATTATCTGCTCCATAGACATCAAGTACTTGTTTTTCCCAGGAAATGGACTTGACAGTGTCCATATCTGCCTATAATACTCGAAAGAGCGGTTGGCAGTAAACAGAGAAAGATCAGGGACCTACACAAAGTATTTGTATAGGTCCCTGGAAAGATAGACCCGGAAGGTGAAACGCTGGGAGTTGGATTATTCAATTTATTGCAACAAATACATCAGAGGCAAAGTTTACAAATGTTATATACTTGTAACGTTTTTCTAATTAATGTCTATGGTACACACTGTATCTGATATTGATTTAACATGTTAACGTCACTGAACAATGTGTAGTTCACTAAGACTCTCAAAAAGAGAGTTGACATGTTGATGGATTAGGAGATGTAAACAATATTTTAATGATAAAGAAAGGATACTGAATTGTTCGGTTTAACTTCGAAATCTGCACCGCAAATCAAATGCAAATGAAGCAATCACCATATATTTACCTGAAACTACCATCACTTCGTTGGGTCCACAAGTTTCGAAGCCCATTTTGATTGTTTAATGCAGAAACTGGAAATAATTCTCTTGCGAAATGGTCTCACTTCCGGCTGCTCGGTTCGGTATAATTATGTTTGTGAGTTTTGATTGGTCAAAAATAATTGCGAAATCCATAACAAGAGTCATTTCCCCTGGCTAAGGTTAAACTCCAGTCCATCACATACCTGGGACCAAATCTTACTTTGCGTATACGAACGTTGACGAGTGACGTCACGCGCACCTGCTAAATGACCCGAGTTTCTACTGGAGGGCAAAAAGCGCATATACAGAAGCTCTATCTCAATATCTATCTCATAGTACTGCCTTGACAAAATCAACGTTTTAGTTGATAATCATGCATAATATCAAATATAATTTTAATTAAGATGTCTGAAAAGACATAAGCATGCAAGGAACTTTATTTTTGAATAATATTGTTATTATTTGTTTTTACTTCAAACGAACTCGGGAGTGGAAAACCATTTAAGAGCACATACGGTATATGGATACCACAAAATTTCTCTACTTGCACTTCTTTGCGACCATTTGAAGTTAAAACAAGTCTCAGAAATTGTAATTCTTTCAGAATAAAATAGATTTAATGAACGAAAACAATTGAGGATGAAGACAAACAACAAATAGATAGATTTTATCTTAGCAACATACCTGTATGCATGTAGTAACCTCTATATGTCTAAAAAAACTAACCTTGTTACACATTAAATAAATTTTATCGATTAATGTTATTGATTTATTTAATTGTTACACCAGTTTTGACACTCTGTGTTGCAGCATAGGTGTTAAATTGCACCTTTGTTCATCACAAATCGATTATCTCGTTATGATCGGAGACCGTCCAGACAAAGACAACAGGGTGTCATAAACCAAGGCACATTGGGTCCATGCCATAAACCACATGTTGCAGACGATTGTCTGTTCATTAAACACAATTCACGATACCTCCATGACATCTCTTGGCATTTTGAGAAATCAGTAAAGCCAAATTTTAAAGCAAAAAAGAAAAGTGGCTTCAATAAAATATTTCAACATTACAAAATGACAAAATCTGTCAGAAATGGATTAACAGGAACTAGTGCATTATATTAGCCAGTTAATTGAATCATTATAATACAGTGTTCAATAAATATAATTTTAACATATTGTGCAGTATTACTGCTACGTAATTAAGGGATCCGGAAAATGTAAACTTCGCTAGTACGTGTAAAGATTTTACGTTACTTCAGTGTACACAATACCATCATGAAAAGAAGCTATCACAATATGGTAAAAAATACTTGCGTTAAAGAAATGAAATTTATAATGTGTTTATAATAGAATGCTAGACTTTAAATTATCACTAATTATCACTAGCACGGACTCTAGATGACAATATACGCTCCGTGTCACTAGTAAAGAGATTTCAATATACATGCGAAGACAATTCAATTTGCATAATATGCAGGTTTTTTTCCGCGTTTGTATGATAAAATTTATTAACATTGGCATTCAATGTTAACGAAACGAAAATTTATTGATTGGAAAAGTATATAACCATAACATTTAATTTTTTTATGTATTCCGTTTTTGGCTTTGTTTGATAATTGATTAAATGCACCTCTTACAAGCTGATGAAAAAAAACCTATCCATACCACTAATAATTATTATCAAATTAATAAGTGTTTTATTATTTTTGCAATATCATTTATTAAAGTCTTACTATCAGAAACAATAAGGCAATTTCATTGTTTTGTTTTGTGGGATTGTCAGTATTTAGTATTCACACCACGTTTACTCTGATGCTTATAACTACATTGTTTTTATGAAGAGGGATCGATATATATATGTGAATATACAATTATTGGAACTAAATATAATATATTAGCACTATTTTTTTTAAAGATATTCATTTTTATTTCGCATTTGTTATAAAATTTTGACGAAGCAAAAGCCCTTTATACATGCTTTACGTTACTGTAACCAGTGTTTTTGCCCTCCAGTCAATGCGCATGCGCGGAAATATCGAAATGTAAACAATAACAATCAACGTTCGTATACTAACGCCTGAAACAGAGGCCTATGGATAGGTTCCTGCTGAAAAACACGGACATACTTGCGCTTGAGCATTTCACGTGTACGTCCGTCCGTCCCGAAGATGAAACGCTTAACTCTGCTTTAGGATCGAGCTAAAGCGTTCACAGCTGTTTGACCCTAATTTGTAGATATATTCCCAAAATTAGAGTATTTTAATTCCTCTTTACCTGCTTAACAGATTTAACTCAAACATACAAAGCCGAATCACCATGATGTGTAGATAACTGAACAGAAAGGATGTTGTGCTGCGATCAATTTTAGTAGACGTAGAGCATTTTTTCCAATAAAGAATACAGAACAAAAAAGTGCGTTTTCATGGTGGATATGGCTCAAATGAAAATGGCTGAATAACCCTTATGCGTAATTGATCGCCGCGTCCGCCCCCCCCCCCCCCCCCCCCCCCCCCCCCCCGTCTAAAATCGCAAAAGTAAAGTAAGAAGGTACTTTGATGACAGTACATAAGGCGTGACATGCTCGAGAAGCCTTCAAAATCACTAAAATCGTGGAGCTTCCGGGGGTCTTCGCCCTCTGGACCTCCTAACAGGGCTTTGGCCTGGACCCCCAGCAAATCTTTCAATATCCCTTTCCCCCACCCCTAACCAGAAATCCTGGATCCGCCCCTGGATCGTGAAGTTAGGAATTTCGGCAGGAACAACATGTCGCCAGAAGTATAAACATTTGTCGTTTTACTCACTACCGGAATGTATACATACATGTATGATTATTTAATTTATGTCACAATTACATTTTTTTAATCAAGTATATTAAGTATATCACGATGTTTTTGGCTGGAATCAAGTCTTATTCTTTATCAGCATAGTGTGATTTGTCTATAGACAAACCTCGTGGGGCACAACTGGAGGTGAGAGGTTTGGAGTAAAAAGTTACATCGAAAAAAACAATACGGCGCACAATATTCCATTATTTACGATGAATTTAACAATAACACATGACTTTAAAGGCACATTAATAGATCACACGAATGACCCCCCTCCCATACCATCATACATAATTTGTTTCATGGAATAATTACTAAGGCGAGTCATACACTTGTAGGCGTCAAGTATCGCAGTTGTAAGTAGCAGACAACAGTAGCGGATCCGTGGTCTAGTGGTAACACACTGGCTTCACAATTCAGAGATCGCTGGTTCGATCCCCCGCTGCACCTAACCTACTAACTCGTCTTTCGCATGAGACGTTAAACCGAGGTGCAGTGTACTAGGTGCTATACACCGGGCACTAAAAAGACCCAGGGTCACCTCTGGAACGGGGTGTCTCCTGTATCTTGCACTATCCCCCGTAACCAACTAACACGTCTCTCTGGGGCGATGGCCATATGGGAGACAATCCCGGTGCACTCGATAAAAAAAACAAAACAACAACAGCAGACAACATAACTGTGTTCACTTAGCACTAGTTAACAAGCTAATCGAGAGAGAAAGGCGTGAGTAGGTTAACTGACCGCAGTTATATGACTAAACTACTATTAAAACGGGCGATAAAGTCCTCAAACAAACACACTCATGATGTAAGCCTTCCTGAGCTGTGCTTGGAACAAGTTCCACAATCTGAAGACAGAGGCGAGAACAGATGGATCGCTTTCAGTTGTGCCTTAGGGTGAAAGGTTTATGTGTATGTTTTTGACCAAAGGCAGTTTGCGGTTTTTGCAAGACACTTTGAAGTTGGAGTACAATTTGTCTTAATATAATCAAAATAGTGAACATCCACATGACGCTGGAATTTATTTATTTGTTACTTTTCACTGAATATACGTAAAACACAATATAACTAAATATAAAGCAAGATTGTAGACAAAGTACTAAAATACATGGATATCCAAATATGCATGTAACAAAACTATTTTCAATCATATTTTTTTTCATATTAACAACCAATACAAAATCATAGTACATGTAAATAAATGATGGATTCTGTGAAATCATGTTAGGTATATGTTTGAACTACTACAACGTCAACAACGAACCCGTGATCTGCCGGTCGCTAGGCGGACACCATAATCATAATACCACGGCGACCTTACAAATTCTTGACATCGATTATGAAAACTTCGTTTATATTGAGCGTATACGTGCTGCGGCGTCTCAGCAGGGTCTGCGCTGTTTGCTTAATGGAATTTCTGTAAGAAATATTATAAATATAGAAATAAATATTCTAGATACCCTAATTTTGGAAATAAATTGATCCAATTTAGAAGGATGGGAGAGTCAACTAGGCATAAATGGGTTAATGTGATATTAAATCAGGAGTATGAATATATTGACACTGGTTAAGTCTCTTTGTATGCCAGGTTATCTGCCCCTGCCCCTGCCTCCCCCTCCACTCTACTGTCCACGCCCAGGATAGGCTCAACTTGATGAGGCGTGACCTTGCTCTCGTTTTCCATTATGTCTCGGCTGTACACCCCGTAGTCGGGCAGCTTGTATCTCTCTCCCCTGTCATCGGGGTTGGCTGGTCCCCACTTCATCTTCGGGCTGTTCACTTCCGCGAGCAGCTGAAACCACCACGTACAATTCAAGTGTGCGCATATATAGAGGAGTGAACAGCTACACGTTATTTTATTGTAAAGCATAATGTATGGCTATGCGTGACCCAAATTACTCCATATATGTTAACAATCTTCCTTAAAGTAACATTAACAAATAATATTGTCGGAATGTCGTTCAAAATGCACAAGTGTACATTTAAAAATCATACAAATTAATTTAGTTTAAAAAATAATAGTCTGTCATGTAGTCGTGGTCTAGTTAAACAGACACATACATACACACACGTTCCTGTTTAAATGAATGACAAGATATTGTATTGTTTAAAGGGTTATCTTTTCTCATGTACATAATCATGTCATATTACCATATTAAATGGTCAACTGATGACACTACACTACACTGACTCCTGTTTTTCGTCCTGAAAACCTCAACTTAATCAAATATAAACATGATTTAAATTGGTTCAAAACTTACCCGTCCACCGCCCATATAGCAATAGTAACCAATGAACCAGCCCGGCACAATTAATATACACGCGGAAACAGAGATCCAACCAATGGCGTTGCCGAAATCCGGATAGACGTAAGATTCCATGGCCAAGGGTTTGAGCTGCACACACTTGAATATGATCACACCCTAGAACAAAGTGAAAGCACGAGTGAAATCTAATTAATAACAACAACAACAAACTACCAAATAACGAACACATATAGGAAGTGAACAAAATTACAATTTGCTCTTGATTGGTGACCACAACGACGACAAGAGATGACAACATTGTTTCTCATAAATGGGGAATAGCTCACCCTTGTTAAATGCTGGGAAACATAGTATTACGATGTTAAACCTAGTTAAATGATTGACGAAGAACCGTTGTGGCGTGATAGTTCAGTAATAGGCGTCTCCAGGAATGAATTGAAAAACACTTATCTGGTTGACAAACACAGTTGACACATTCAACATCCTACACATACTATATCAACCGTTAGTATTTTATACTATAATTGTTTAATAAAATATGCAAAGCATTTTTTGTACCGAGGTATTGTGTTTTTTTCCAACGTCGAGCGCAATTCGGGATACGCATTTTCCCTGAAGATATAATAACCATTCACTACTCATGAATTTGACTGTAAAACTACAAGGTGGTAAGCTGCATACAGCTTTTCGCATTTGATACTGTATAAAATCAAAATCACAGGATCCATGCCGCCTTACCATGAGACAGGCAGGAGTTACGAAACACCACATGGGAATGAAGAAAGCGAGCGCGACCTTCGTCACCAACCGCTTTCCCAGCATCATCTCTATGTCCTTCTTGAATTTGCCAACACCTGTAGAACGAGCACAATTTAGCCGCATTTTGAAAACACTGGGCTTAATGCATGTGCGTAAATTCTCGTTCCAGATTAGCCTGTTCAGTAAGCACAGGCTGATCAGGGACAACACTTTCCGCTTTTATGGTACATTTTGTTTCAAGGAATACTATTCTTACCGAAAATCAAATTTAGGCGGAAAGTTTTATCCTTGATTAGCCGATGCGGACTGCACATGCTAATCTGGGGCGACACTTTACGCACATGCATTTAGCCCAGTATGCCGGAATGAGACTCAATTATAAAAAAGGTGGATCGCATTTGGATGTCCATTTTAGAAGCTACCGGGGATATAAAATATTATGCAAAACATTATAAGTCATCTTTCTAAGAAATCCTAGTTCATGTAGTGTATATACATATACCATGATGATCTTTGTGTTTAAGTCAAGAAAATGTGTACACGTGTATAAATAATCCATTGCATATATTAATTTACGCATATATTTAATCAAATAAAATCACGAAAAATGTGCAATCTAAATACATTCGTGCATTTTAATTTATAATCGATACTAGGTCTACGATTTGTATTAGTTATTATAAGTCTACCTTTACCATCATAAAGTAGAACGCATTAAGAAAAAGACAGGCATAATTTTACCATAAACATAAATGACGGCGATGATTTGGAATACTCCAGCGAACAGCAGAGGTAGACCTCCGACGTAATTGTCAATCAGGTAAAACAGGTAGAAGCCACCCTGTGAAAATAACAAACTCCATAGACATTTTCGATGATAACTATTTACAATGCTCACCGTATTTTTTTACTTTAACATATACCTTCGTGGTATTAATAAACAAAGACAGAAACGGACACATGGTCACATATAAGATCTAGCTTGTTTATGACCATACTTCAACTGTGTAAGTTTACTCAAAATCATAATAGATTATATTCTGTATGTACATCATTTCCAACGTATAACCACGCCCATGTTACTTACTTTATATAACATTGGTGGTACTAAATTTTTATCTGGAAATCAACTGATCTGCGTTCTAGGAAAACCGGGCTTTATGCGTGTGCGTAAACAGTTGTCCCAGATTAGCATGTGCAGTACTCACAGGCAAATGAGGGACGACATTCTTGGCTTTTATGGTATTTCTATTTTAAAGGAAGTATATTCTTAGCGAAAATCCACTTTAGGGGAACGTGTCGTCCCTGATAAGCTTGTGCGGACTGCACAAGCTAGTCTACGATGACACTTACGCACATGCTTTAAGCCAAGTTTTCACAGAACGAGGCTAAAATACAGTATACCTCGGTTGTCATGGGCAAGCCCAGCAGGAATAGGACGAGACACCCGGATGCCCGGAAGCCGGCAGTGCGCAACCTGGACGCTCGGAGGGATGGGAACTCGTCCATTATGCTGCAAAGCACTGTCTCCGTCGCCGAGAACTGGTTTTATAACAAAGTGTGAAGAAGTGAAATGCGCGGACAATTGAATATAAGTACAGAAAGCGTGACTGAAATTGCTGTTCTCCATTTTGAATATTACAATTCTGAAAACAAAATCGACGCTTTAAAATAAATGATTTCAGCTGGCTGCGACGACATTGACATACTTACAGAAGCAATAGCTAATCACAATTTCAATTATATATATCTTATTAGGTTTTCATGTCAATGGTGAAAATGATGTTTTCATCGGAGAACATTTTTGGACTAGTCTAAGTTTACTACGATTAACGTAACTGACTGCGATCTAATGCCCACCATAGGATCAGCGCATCTGATCGTATTACATCGTTAGAAAAGGCTTCAACTCTCATTTGGTCGTATATTGAAATGGTGGTGATCGCGATCAATAATTGCGACAAGATAAAAACGTCACGTTATACGTGCAGCGATTTTAAGATTTATTTATATCAATCGAGAAAAGTCGTAATTCAAAGCGTGAAATTGAAATCGCGGTACGAGAGGCGCCCAGATTCTATTGGAACAAATTAATGACGCATAATAAAAATTGCAACAGTACTTTATTTGAAGTTCGTGTTCGATATGAGATCCTAGAAATATGTAACTTAACTTTAAGCTTTTTGGCCACGATTACAGAGTCTTGTAAATACTATTTTGGTACAGATTTCTCAACTCGTCCTTAAGAGCTTTTTAAAAACCTATAAACATAATTAATGTTGCGCCTCTACAGACGGCGTTTAAAAATTCTCGATATACCAAAGTCCACCGGAGCAGTATCCGGAGATTTCGAAAGCGTTTCGTCACGGTCAATTACCACATTTTTCTCAGTCTTTAACCCATGTATGCATTAAGCCTAGAAAAAAGGCATTGACAAACAGCGTAGACCCAGATGAGACGCCGCATGATCCGGCGTCTCATCAGGGTCTGCGCTGTTTGCTTAAAGGAATTTGTTTAAGAAATATTCTAAAAATATAAATAAATATACCAGACATCCCTAATTTTGGAAATGGATTTATCCAATTTAGAAGGTGGGAAAGTCCACTCGGCATAAATGGGTTAAGATACTGGAGGATCTGTTAAGATGTGCGTCGGGAGGCACTGTCCTGATGAACACCGTTGACATAAGATCTTCTCGAAACTGTTTCGAAACGTTAATGCGAAGAAAAGGCTTCAGTATTTTTGTTGATAAAGCGAATCAGGAGGTTTCCTCTATAAGAGACACCAGTACATGCCATGCCACCCTTTTAACTTAATCACTTATTGTTCGACGCATCATGCTATAAATGACAAATTGAAATGTTGAAACATCGAAATTATGATTGAAAATGATAGATTAAAAGTTAAAACAAATGTGTACAGTTTTGTTTCCCGCGGTACTGTCTGAACATGCATACATATTTCGTTCAAATATATCATGGGCGCCTCTCGATATATAATATCGTAGCGCAGCGCAATAATTCTTCATATAGAACGTTCAAAGTAGGGGAACTAGATCGTTAAAATCGTGTCAGATCGAGACGATATCGTCGACATTTGAAAACAAGTCCAACTTATGTTATCGTTTCTGAACTGGAGACCGTGGCATCCGTAACCGACAAATCATAAACAGAACGCAAAACGTGGTTTAATAGCATATGTACAAGCATATCACATCGTACACGCATGCCACATCGTATTTTAGCATGAAATCTCTTAGAAAGACAAACGATACGTGTAGTAAGGCAAGGCTTTCTTGACGGATCACACGGCACTGGGATCTTATCATAATATTAAAGACGAAGTTTAATTTTAAGCCAATACTTTAAAAACTATTTAAACAATTAAGGTTACATGCATTAACATGCATTAAGTAAAATATAAAAATAACCGCAACGCATATGACGTCACCTGTGACGTGAGTCCAAGCATTGTCATCATTAGGAAGAAGAGTATTGACCACAGCGGCGCCACGGGCATCTGGGCGAGCGCTTCCGGGTACACCATAAACACCAGCCCGGGACCTGAAGCGCAGAACAGAGATGCACCATGAATACCAGCATGGAACCTAGAGCGCAAAACAGGGGGGGGGGGGGTGGCTCGTCCTGGGAAAACTAGACTTAATCCATGTGCGTACAGAGTCTTCCCAGATTAGCATGTGCAGTCGACACATGCTCATCAGGAACGACACTTTCCGCTTTCATGGGAGTTTTCGTTTTAAAAGAGTTTCTTTTCTAAACGAAAATCCAGTTTATGCGGAAAATTTCCTAATTAGACGGTGCGGACTGCACATGCTAATCTGGTAAGACACTGTGCGCACGTGCAATAAGTTCAATTTTCACATAGCAACGCTCAGGGGGACATTAAACAAACATCAAACTCCGGGCAGAGATGGCCATCATAGAGCTTACCACTGCAAGCTGATCCTCCAGATTTCGAAAATCGTTATTAGTTTGCAAGCTTTTTTAACTTATGAAACATAAAGGCAATCAACGCATCAAATATGCCTATATTGGCCCGATTTGGGCTTTATAATTGCAGTAGCTAACGCGTAGGCAGATGATGGGACGATATCGGTTCCATGATGAAATAATGAATTTGCACTGAGCTATTGATTTTGGGTATCATTCTAGTTAAATTAAGCCCTCGAAAAATCATATCTAAGAAGTTATTCAAAATGAACAGTTCTCGATTGTTCAAATGAATTTTGGCCAGACATCGTCTCGATGTTTCGCAATAGACGTATACTGAGATCTTTACCTAATAGATGTTATTGTCTTAGGCGAGCAGTAACATTTTCTTGATGTGTTTGCTAAAAATGCGTTTTGAAGTTGCATATCGGTCAAATTCCTGTCTGCTGGCCGATAAAAATGAACATTCCAAGTTATTTTTATCAACAATTTTAAGCGCCCTAGATGGTCGATATGCACACATATAACGACAATAAATGGGAAACCATATCGAATTTGACATGCCTCGTTGTTTAATTCCTACGTAACACCAAGGACTAAAAACGTTGCACAAACAAACCATTCTCTTAATTGATCTATACTTTCCACCAACATAATATATTCACCTTGTTTTATAAACAAGAGAATCACCGATGAATAAAACATTATAAGAAAATGGATCGCGGTAATGATGCATGGTCTCAATTTTAACAAACCGAGCCCTACCGTCTGCGACCACGTTGGCTACGGAGGTGTCCTTTCGGTCCGCCATGAAGCCAAGCACGGAGAAGATGACGAAGCCGGCATAGAAACTCGTGCCGCAGTTGATGATAGGCACTATTAGCGCATCTCTGTCCATGGATAAACATACACTGAGATTACTTCAAGGTTGTTTATCGTAAGGTCATTTGAACTTGACCTTTTATACGATGAATACAATGTTAGAGTGTGATTTTAAAGGCGGATTGTATAATACAATAATGGTACATGTAATAATCAAAATCACAAATTGATCATTCATCATAATTAAGTAAAATTATAATTATAATAATAATTATAACATTTAGTATAGTTATGATAATTGTTGTTGTTGCTGTTGTCTTAGTCTCCGTCGTAGTCGTTCTTCTTCTTCTTTCCTCTTCTTCTCCTTCTTCTTCATATGTTTATTAGTAGTACACTGTAACTCCAATATAGCGCGGTCAATGGGGTCCAAGCCGCGAAACAGCGTTATAACGGATCCGCGTTATCCAATAATCCAATAAAATTGCAACATCACTTAAAAATAATAATCTTGAACATTAATGACGATATATGTTTAAGAAATTCGTAAACACAACCGTACGCATAAATGCCATTTTCAGAAGTGTTAAGAGTACAGTGCATTATGGGGCAGAGCTTTCATTGGACGAGCGACTTTAAATTTAGATTGAATGCAATACGACTCATGTACAAACAATTATTTTATTGCGTCATACGCATGCAAAAAACGTGTTTCCCGGGGACTTTCTGATACCGCGCGAAAATGAAAGTGAAACTCTGTTAACAATTACCGGTACACTGCGTTCGCATGTAAATAAATCGTCTGCATTATTTAATTTCTTATACACGAACTGAAAGATTAAATTACATAATACTAGAATGATAATGAAATGACAGAAAAAGTTGTTTTATACAGTAGGCAGTATATTTCACAGCCGCTCATTTAATATAGTCAAACTGCAACCGTATCAAAGTAAGAATGTTTCAATCGTTTTAAATTACTTTAATTGTATTACTTTCCCGCTTGCACTTAACTTAAGGAAATTATCGCACTGAACCGCTCTGATGAGGAATACATGTAATAAACACTGACACGCGAGTTTTTCACACCTTTATTGACATTACATAACAGATTAACACCCATTAGCTGTCGGTGTTGTTTAACCTCGAGGCGATTATAATCGGTTCAACGGACGGTTGAATAAAGCAATCAACATGTGATTGCCGCCATCTTTGAATTGTCTGAAAATACATGAAGTTGCATAATACGGATTTGAATCAGAAATCAAATGGAAGGTTGGAGAAAAAATGGGATCCAAGCACCCTCCGCGTTATATTGGATTCAGCGTTATAATGGAGCGCGTTATATTGGAGTTTCAGTGTATTATACAAATACATATTCTGAGAAAATCAACAAAATAGAGTTCTGGGAAAACTGGGCTAAAAGCATGTGCGCTAAGTGTCGTCCCAGATTAGCGTGTGCAGTCCATACATGCTAATCAGATACGACACTTACCTCATAGCTTGGATTTTTGTTTAGAAGAGACTTCCTACAGACATAAAATACCGAAAAAGCGGAAAGTGTCGTCCATGATTAGCCTGTGGTGACTGCACAGGTTACTATGGTACGACACTTTACGCACAACCATTTAACGCCGTTTTCCCAGAGCGAGCGTCTATTGAAGGCACCTTAGAGTGTTCGTCTTAAAGCTGCTAAAACTGGACATGGCGATGAGGCCTCCTTGACATATGCCCAGGGAATAGAAGATCTGCACGGCGGCGTCGCTCCAAACCTGCAGCGAGAAAGTAGTTTGGACTGACATGCAACGAGAAAGTAGTTCGGACTGACGGGATAGCGCATTTTGATAAATAGGCACTATTGTGTGTATACAACGATCCCTACTAAACACTCAAAGCGGAAATTGATCTAGGAAACATTAACATGTATTGCATGTAAATAAAGTTATGACGATGCATATTTAATTACATAACTTTGATAATATCCATTGCCTTACAAAGGCCATTTCATTGAATTGCGGGCCAAAAATGCACGCAGTATGCACACGGGCTACAGTTGTTTCTACAATAATTAAAACATGTACAATTGTTGACAATTCTTACAATTATGTTTTTTTCATGTCAAATTGAACCAAAAAAGGATATATATGTTTGCAATAATTGATTCATATCTATTTGTTTTATTATGACAGATTAAACAACCAAGAAACCTATCACGCTCTGCTGCGTCCAGTTAAATTGGCAAATATTCTGAATTGAAAACCCGAATATACCATTTGAGCTGCGCTTTGAGAAAACGAGGCTTACTGTATAAGCGTAAAGGGTCGTCCCGCATTAGCCTGTGTAGTTCTCACATGCTGATCAGAGATTATTCGTTCCGCCTAAACTGAATTTTCGCTAAGAAGAGATTTCATTTGATTAAAAAGGCCACAAAAGCGAAAAGTGCCGTTCCTGATTAGACTGTGCGGGCTGCACAGGCTAATCTTTACAACAATTAACGCACATGCATTACGCTCCGTTTTCACGGAGCGCGGCTCGATTGTATTATCACTGATCCCCAAATGTTTTTTTTTAGAATAGAAACTGCTTTTTCATATGTGACGTCACTATACGTATCATATAGTAGCGTACGTTACGTGTACCCACCGAGGCATCCGTGAGTTTGGTGATATTGGGTGTGAGGTAGAAGTCGATACCGGTGCTGTGTCCCTCCAGAGTCAGCCCGCGGATCAGCAGCGCAGTGAGGAGGACGTATGGGAATATGGAGGCGAAATACATCACCTGAAAATAGACGAATTTTATTACCTGATCATGGGCGAAATACATTACCTGATCATGGGCGAAAAACATCACCTGAACATGGGCGAAATACATCACCTGAACATGGGCGAAATACATCACCTGAACATAGGCGAAATACATCACCTGAACATGGGCGAAATACATCACCTGAACATAGGCGAAATACATCACCTGAACACATACGAAATACATCACCTGAAAATAGACGAAATACATCACCTGATCATGGGCGAAGTACATCACCTACACATGGGCGAAATACATCACTTGAACATAGGCAAAATACTTCACCTGAACATGGGCGAAATACATCACCTGAATATGGGCGAAATACATCACCTGAACATCGGCGAAATACATCACCTGATCACTTGCGAAATACATCACCCGAACATGGGCAAAATACATCATCCGAACATGGGCGAAATACATCACCTGCACATGGGCGAAATACATCATCCGAACATGGGCGAAATACATCACCTGAACACAGGCGAAATACATCACCTGAACATTTTCAACGCACATTATCTATCGCCCATCGTGCATGGCCTGTGTTAGCGAAATGGTGACTTATATTATTCAAGCGACAACAGTTGAAATCCGTTGAAATCATCCCAAACCTGTACATTTCATACTAAACTTCAAAATATGTGCAATTATCATATGCACCATAAAACATAACTTAACAAAAAGATTGACCAATGTGCAAAACATCTATACCAAAATGGTACACACACATTTTCGCCTCGCTCTTGAAAAAAAGGGGGTTATTATAAGTGCTTATAGTGTCATCAAATATTAGCCTGCGCAGTCCACATAGGCTAATAAGGCATTGTTTGCAAAGAGCGCGGCTCATTTAATCTTAACCCATTTATGCCTAGCGTCTAGAAAAAAGGCCTTGGCAAACAGCGTAGTCTCATCAGGGTCTGCGCTATTAGCTTAAATCTGTAAGAAATATTATATAAATATAAAAATGAATATACTAGACATCCCTAATTTTGGAAATAAATTGATCCGATTTAATAGGATGGGAGAGTCCACCAGGCAAAAATGGGTTAATATTACCTTTCCTAGCGTCTCCACTCCGCGCGCAATCACGAGAAAGACGATGGTCCAGGCCAGCAGGTTGCACAGGCTAACGTCCCACAGAACCGCGCCGCCGTGATCGATGCCTTCCGTGCGTCGCAGGACCCGGCGCCTAGCAACGACATAAAGTCGGGATAGGAGTAGCAACTGAGGATTATGCTTCGAGTTCTTCAGTTCTATGAACATTTTATTATATGAAAATATGATTAAGTTTTACCTTTTACGTTAATGTAAAGTTATAAAATTATCAGTTAAGATATGTTGTTATAAGACCAAATTAAGCACTTTATATTCAAGGCTGTTTAAGATTAACTCATTTATGCCTAGCGTCTAGAAAAAATGCCTTGGCAAACAGCGTAGACCCAGATGAGACGCCGCATGATGCGGCGTCTCATCAGGTTCTGCGCTGTTTGCTTACAGGAATTTCTGTAAGAAATATTCTAAATATAAAAATGAATAAACTAGACATCCCTAATTTTGGAAATAAATTGATCCGATTTAGAAGGATGGGAGAGTCCACTAGGCATAAATGGGTTAAAATGAGGCTAATTGAGGGGTGTAAAACTCACAAAAAGTACTCTTCTGCCGGTGTGGTAGTTTTGTTAGCTGTATTCGTAAAGTTAACTGCAAAATAAAGGTTAACATGCACATTAATTAATAGCACGCAATTGTTTTATAAAAAATCTTTTAAAATTATAACTTTTTATTGTTTTGTGTTTAAACTAGGGATGGCATCGAATACCAATATCGGTATTCGAATGTTCGCAAATTCATTCAATCGAATATTCGAATATTCGCATAAAACGGCTGGATTGATTTTATCTTGTTATGTGTTAATTTCCATTGGTTTGTAAGTTATATCCGTTTGCTACATACGAGGCTGTTTATTAACGTTGCTATCGAATAATTGTATCGCTGTCGACTAATACTATGACCGATACTGTGATCGGGCACAAATATAATGAAAAACATCGTGTCATAGAATTTTATTTTTTAATAATTCCACAGATTTGTAGCAGACCGCGCACATGTAAAACTAAGTTTACACACATTACACGTTGCTGTCTTCTTATCCACAGACCGTGTAAAGTATTCCGTACTGCAGAAGGGGCTGGTGGCATTTTCAGATTTGAATTATGATTCCTTGATGATTGTTTAATTTATATCATCTGTTACTTTTTGAGAAATTCACATATTTAAATGTCTGTTCAAACTGTGATCACAAAAACTAAATTATTATTCGCAAGTAAATTGAAGCCCTTAATTGGTACCTAATTGACAAACAACAGTTCGGGCCCTTTCTTATAGTAAGTATATTGCATTGCGCGATTTGAGTAATTCACACATTTTAATGGCTGTACATACTGTTATCACAAAACTTAATTATTATTCGCCAGTCGATTGAAACCGTTAATTGGCACCCCATTAGCAAACAACAGTCGGGGCCTTTCTTAGAGCGTGTATATTGCATTGCGCAATCAACACTAATACGGGCCGCGTTATCAGTTTGACACGAAGAACGTCAAGTCAAACATCTTACTCCCAAGTGATTTCGGTTGCTTTTTAGTAAGCGGTACGCAGGTCATTAAATATTGGTGAAATTACGTTTGGAAAAAATGCGAATATCATTTTTATTATTCGAATGCTGACCATTTAATCGAATATTCGATTATTCGAATAATTTTGCCATCCCTAGTTTAAACCCATCTATGCCTAGCGTCTAGAAAAAGGCCTTTGCAAACAGCGTAGACCCAGAGCATCATGCGGCGTCTTATCAGTGTCTGCGTTGTTTGCTTAAAGGAATTTCTGTAAGAAATATTCTAAATATAGGAATAAATATACTAGACATCCTAATATTGGAAAAAACTTGATCCAATTTAGAAGGATAGGAGAGTCCACTAGGCTTAAATGAGTTAATAAACGAACAAGTAATAGTGCATTTGCTTACTACAATCCTGGGCGAGCCGGGAATCATTATGCCAAGGGAAGCTAAGCGATGTATTCATGGTTGTGTCCCGGCATCGGCACGTGTTCCACTCGTTCTCGCAGTCCGACCAGGGGAGTTGTGACGTCATCGAGGCGAAGAAGAAGTAGACGCACCAAGAGACGACAACGTTGTAGTAGACGATGATGCACGCCGTGATAAGCACCACGCTCATGCCGACCCCTGTGAGTGGAAGGGGGGGGGGGAAAGCATTTTAGCCTCACTCAGGCAAAACTGGGTTTAATGCATGTGCGTAATGTGTCGTCCTAGATTAACATGTGCAGTCCGCACAGGCTAATCAGGGACGACACTTCCACCTAAACTGGATTTTCGCAAAGAAGAGACTTCCTTTAAATACATCACTTGAAAAAATCAAACAATAGCCTAAGCATGTTCTGTTCACAATTACATGCACAAATATTTGAAGAAATTTTATTAAATAGTCACCTATGTAATAATTCAATAAAATTATTTGGCAATTTATTTCAGATAAAATACTTTTTGAAGTTTAGTGTGTGCTTTTTAAACTGAAACACTTTATCTGGTCAAAAGAGAACTAAATGTACTTACTGATGCCTGTTACTATCAACTGAATGCACTTACTGATGCCTGTTACTATCAACTAAATGTACTTACTGATGCCTGTTACCATCAACTAAATGTACTTACTGATGCCTGTTACTATCAACTGAATGCACTTACTGATGACTGTTACTATCAACTGAATGCACTTACTGATGCCTGTTACTATCAACTGAATGCACTTACTGATGCCTGTTACTATCAACTGAATGCACTTACTGATGCCTGTTACTATCAACTAAACGTACTTACTGATGCCTGTTACTATCAACTGAATGCACTTACTGATTCCTATTACTATCAACTGAATGCACTTACTGATGCCTGTTACTATCAACTAAATGTACTTACTGATGCCTGTTACTATAAACTAAACGTACTTACTGATGCCTGTTACTATCAACTGAATGCACTTACTGATGCCTGTTACTATCAACTGAATGCACTTACTGATGCCTGTTACTATAAACTAAACGTACTTACTGATGCCTGTTACTATCAACTGAATGCACTTACTGATGCCTGTTACTATCAACTAAACGTACTTACTGATGCCTGTTACTATCAACTGAATGCACTTACTGATGCCTGTTACTATCAACTAAATGCACTAACTGATGCCTGTTTCTATCAACTGAATGTACTTACTGATGCCTGTTAATATCAACTGAATGCACTTACTGATGCCTGTTATTATCAACTTCATGTACTTGCTGATACCTGTTACAATCAACTGAATGCACTTACTGATGTATATTACTATTAACTAAATGCACTTACTGATGTCTGTTTCTTTCAACTAAGTGCACGTACTGACGCCTGTCATTATCAACTAAATGCACTTACTGATGTATGCTACAATCAACTAAATTTACTTACTGGTGCCTATTACTATCAACTAAATGCACTTACTGATGTATGTTACTATCAACTAAATGCACTTACTGATGTATGTTACTATCAATTAAATGTACTTACTGATGAATGTTAAATCAACTAAATGCACTTTCCGATGTATGTTAATATCAACTAAATGCACTTACTGATGCCTATTACTATCAACTAAATGCATTTACTGATGCCTATTACTATCAACTAAATGCCCTTACTGATGTTTGTTAATATCAACTAAATGCACTTACTGATGTCTTTTACTATCAACTAAATGCACTTACTGATGCATGTTATTATCAACTAAATGCACTTACTGATGTATGTTACTATCAACTAAATGCACGCACTGATTCCTGTCACTATCAACTAAATGTACTTACTGATGCCCGTTGCAATCAACTAAATGCACGTACTGATGCCTGTCATTATCAACTAAATGCACTTACTGATGTATGTTAATATCAACTTAATGCACTTACTGATGCCTATTACTATCAACTTAATGCACTTACTGATGCCTGTTACTATCAACTAAATGCACTTACTGGTGTCTGTTCCTAATAACTACATGCCCGTACTGATGTCTGTCACTATCAACAAAATGTACTTACTGATGCCTGTTGCTATCAACTAAATGCACGCACTGATTCCTGTCACTATCAACTAAATGTACTTACTGATGCCCGTTGCAATCAACTAAATGCACGTACTGATGCCTGTCACTATCAACTAAACGCACTTACTGATGAATGATATTATCAACTAACTGCACTTACTGATGCCTATTACTATCAACTAAATGCATTTACTGATTCCTATTACTATCAACTAAATGCACTTACTGATGTATGTTAATATCAACTTAATGCACTTACTGATGCCTATTACTATCAACTTAATGCACTTACTGATGCCTATTACTATCAACTTAATGCACTTACTGATGCCTGTTACTATCAACTAAATGCACTTACTGGTGTCTGTTCCTAATAACTACATGCCCGTACTGATGTCTGTCACTATCAACTAAATGCACTAACTGATGCCTATTACTATCAACTGAATGCACTTACTGAAGTATGTTACTATCAACTACATGCACTTACTGATGTCTGTTACTATCAACTAAATGTACTTACTGATGCCTGTTACTATCAACTAAATGCACTTACGGATGCCTGTTACTATCAACTTAATGCACTTACTGATGCATGTTACTATCAACTAAATGCACCCTACTGCTGTCTTTAACTATCAACTAAATGCACCCTACTGCTGTCTTTATCTATCAACTAAATGCACTTACTTATGCATGTTACTATCAAGTGCTCTATTAGAATCAGACTTAGATCAAGAATGGCAGTACACAATTTTATATATAGTCGATCAACGTACAAGTAATATAATTTTACCAGTAGGCATAAACATATTTATAAACTAACAATTAAAGAATAAAGTAAACAAGAATCAGTGTTTGAAAAACACTCGCATATATAAATGGTGCAGAAAAATAATGAGTGTTGCAGTAGACTTCAATTATGTGCAAAAGGTGTGAAAAGCTTTTTCAGAACGAACGTGCAATTAGAGAATAAAAGCGGACGGACGGTGAAAGTAGTACATTCTTGTACATAGACACGTGGGAATAGAAATGATTTATGTACTAATAGTAATTGAAAAAACATAAACATTCATCAAAATTTGAAGCTGATTTAATATATTTTGGGGATCCAAATGGTCTTTTATTATGAAAACGCGAACGATAACGCCGAAATATATCGCCTTATCACATTCGTGTTTCCGAAGTTTCGTAATCAAAACTTCGCGTTTCAGATTGTTTGCATTTCATGATTGATGACTGTAACATAATAATAATAATAATAATAATAATAATAATAATAATAATAATAATAATAATAATAATAATAATAATAATAATAATAACAATAATGATAAAAAGTTTATATTCGGCCAGTTAAGCACGCTCTGTCGTGATCGTTAAGTTGTTAGTACTTTGCGTTGTGGCCGCGAAAACTCAGGTTCGAAACCAGGTCACGGCAAGTTCTGTGACTGAGCACTGTTTTATCATCTTTACAAACCGAAAAAAGGAAATAATGAAGTGACGACAAACAGTAATACTAGTATGATTATGCCTTAAATAAGTTAATGTATATTGTTTGGCCGCGCTACCTTTCATGGCGGGATTCATTCTCCAAATCTTCAAAGGCCCCAGACTAGCGAACTGCCCAAAGTTGAGCTCCAGAAAGAACATCGGGATACCCATCAAAAACAGACTTAGAAAATACGGTATGAGGAATGCACCTGAAACAAACAACTTTTTAATTCAGCAATTTTTACTGTTGGTTTTTTGTTTAACCCATTTATGCCTAGTCGACTCTCCCATCCTTCTTAATTGGATCAATTTATTTCCAAAATTAGGAATGTCTAGTATATTTATTTCTATATTTAGAATATTTCTTACAGAAATTCCTGTAAGAAAACAGCGCAGACCCTGATGAGACGCCTCATCATGCGGCGTCTCATCTGGGTCTACGCTGTTTGCCAAGGCCTTTTTTCTAGACGCTAAGCATAAATGGGTTAAATGCAGCCATTTTTTAAAATAATTGATATCTTCTTATGCGTCATTAGTGCGCTTCACGTCGAAAGTTTGATACGGTTGATTAAAATGTAGCGCTTTATTTGATCACAGACATTATTCACAATGTGCATAAATTACAACAAATCATGTACGCATTTGATTATATACAGTCTACTCTCGTTATCTCGACATCGGATATCTCGATTTTCTCCATATGTCGAAGTAAGCTCAATGTCCCAAATTTGTTCCTTCTTGTTCTATAGTAATAAACATAGCATATCTCGATTTTCGTTATGTCGAATAAATCGATATCTCAATATAAAAATGTGTCCCGAGTCCCGATTTTACATGTATTTACTGTGGATTATCTCGAAGTGCGAATAACTGTCCCAGTGACGGCAAAGGTGAGAAATTTTTTCTCTGATACTTCACCGCCCCGCTTCGCCCGGCTGCTCCCGATTCTGTGCGGTAGATAATTGATCCGTTAATTTCATTAATGATCACACGTGTGTAATATCGTTAGCCATTAACACTTGAGTAAGGCCTGTCACTTTAACTGCAGATAACTGCAATTAATACACAGCCTGCCGAAAGGCCGAAAGACTAATTGTTTTTACAAACAACATTCCAAAATGCATTGAGTTATATTTTTGCGTATATAAACCGTCGCAAAGTTGCAGAACTACAGAATGTACATGTACAGTTCAGTATTCCGGAACGTGATTTACGCATGTTCAGATGGAAAACCCTCGTCGTGATTGAACGTCAATTGCATCATAACTTTAAATAGCAACTTTACCGGATGTTTACTCGACAGTTTAGAAAAATGATAACCGCATGTGTTCATGCAATTCTGTGACACTTAAAAAGTCATTTTAAGCATTTAAATAGCAAATTTAATCGTGCCTCGTACAAACGCGTATATATCAGATAATAGATAGGGTAGTAGAGAGTATTATGCCACACGGTGACGGCTTTAGTTAGACCACTTAGCAGGTATATAGATGTTAAAAATAAGGTAAATTTTCGTCTTTTTTTTCTTTGAAAACGCCAAATCGGATATCTCGAACTCTCGTTATCTCGATATTTGTTTCATGTTCCCGCCGACTTCGAGATAACGAGAGCAGACTGCAGTTTAGGTTTCATCATCCAAACGTTTAATGGGCAATCTTAAGTTTCAAGTCATGTCACTGTGTATGCGCCTCTCCAGGGAAAACCAGGCATATTGTTTGTGCGTTAAATGGACCTTTTCACGTCTTGGTAAATTGAGAACATGGAAAAATATTGTTTCAGATTCGCAAATGTTAGTTGTAGTAATAATATTTGTGAGTAAACAGTAATACTGAAAATTTACCACGCTCTAAAATAGCCATTATATGCATCTTTTGACGATTCAAAAACCTGAAAATTATAAAGCGTTGCAACGCGAAACGATTGAATAATTTGGAGAATTCTGTTGTTGTCGTTATATTTTGTGACAATACTAGAATTGCTTATATAAACCATAAAATACAATATTCACTGTATGAGCAAGGGTGGCCGAGTGGTCTAAGCGATAGACTTTTACTTCAGTGGTCAGTGGTTCGAGCTGCTTTTTTCTTTCTTTATTATATTTTTATTTTTTACTGGAGCTTTTTGGATTCAATGTTAACATTTATTAATATCAAATATTTAATGGCAAACTTCAAATGCATGCCAAAATCTGTGAAATGGCACCTTTAAGTGTCGTCACATATTAATCAGGTACGAAACTTTCCACCTAAACCGAATTTCCGCTAAGATTAAACTCCATTAAGCGAAAAATACTATCAAAATGGTACACACCGTGTTTATCAGACGACTCTTTACGCACATGCATTAAGACCGGTTTTCCCAGAACGATGCGCATATCTATTAATTTATAAGGAAATGTAAATCTTAGAAGCAATCGCCACCAGCGCATGACCGAGCGTACCTCCGCAATAACTGAAGCATAAGTACTGACAGCGCCATACGTACCTCCGTTATCCTGAAGCACAAGTACGGAAAGCGCCATACATACCTCCGCCATCCATGACGCACACGTACGGAAAGCGCCATACTTACCACCGTTATCCTGAAGCAAAAGTACCGAAAGCACCATACGTACCTCCGCCATTCCCGAAGCACACGTACCGAGAGCACCATACGTACCTTCGCCATTCCTGAAGCACAAGAACGTAAAGGGCCATACGTAACTCCGTAATCCTCAAGCAAAAGTACCGAAAGCACCATACGTACCTTCGCCATTCTTGAAGCACAAGAACGTAAAGGGCCATACGTAACTCCGTTATCCTGAAGCAAAAGTACCGAAAGCAACATACTTACCTCCGCCATTCCTGAAGCATAAGTACGGAAAGCGCCATGCGTACCTCCGCCATTCCTGAAGTATACGTACGGAAAGCACCATACGTACCTCCGCCATTCCTGAAGCACAAGTACGGAAAGCGCCATACGTTGCCGAGGCCCACAGCATATCCAATCATGGTGAGCACAAACTCCAGTTGACTGCCCCAACTTTCTCGGTTACTTTTGGGACCATCCGCTGTCTCTTCATCTTTAGCCTGAATAGTAAACATATAGCGTATTTTGAAAAAAAAATCCAATTAAGGGCACATATTTATGTACTTAAACAATTAACGGCACATACTTGTGTACCAGTACCCTTAATGACACTTACTTATGTACTAGAACCATTAAGGGCTCATAATTATTTATTTATAAGTACTAACTATGGAAAATAATTATGGACTATTATTATTAACCCACATAATTATGTTCAAATATAATTAAGAGCACATACTTATGTAATACTACTATTCTGGGAACATACTTATGTACTAGAACTATTAAGGTCAATGACTTATGTACTATTACTGTTAAGAACATATACTTGTTTTATATTACTTTTAAGGGTGCTTCTTTTATATTAGTACTATTAATGTCACATACTTATGTACAACTACTATAAGGGCACATACTTATGTACTACTTCTATTCTGGATCATAAGTACTTGTATATACTATTACTATTAAGGGCACAAACTTAGGTCCTATTAGTATTAGGGAACGTACATATGTACTAATACTATTATGTGTAACTACTTACGTATGAGAACAATTAAGGTCACATACTTATGTACTAGTGCTACTTAGGTCACATACTTATGTTCTAGTGCTACTTAGGTCACATACTTATGTACTAGTGCTACTTAGGTCACATACTTATGTACTAGTGCTACTTAGGTCACATACTTATGTACTAGTGCTACTTAGGTCACATACTTATGTACTAGTGCTACTTAGGTCACATACTTATGTACTAGTGCTACTTAGGTCACATACTTATGTACTAGTGCTACTTAGGTCACATACTTATGTTCTAGTGCTACTTAGGTCACATACTTATGTACTAGTGCTACTTAGGTCACATACTTATGTACTAGTGCTACTTAGGTCACATACTTATGTACTAGTGCTACTTAGGTCACATACTTATGTACTAGTGCTACTTAGGTCACATACTTATGTACTAGTGCTACTTAGGTCACATACTTATGTACTAGTGCTACTTAGGTCACATACTTATGTTCTAGTGCTACTTAGGTCACATACTTATGTTCTAGTGCTACTTAGGTCACATACTTATGTTCTATTTTGCCCGTTACTGACCATAACTTGAATCAGAGGTCGGGGGGGGGGGGGCAATGGCAGTAGAAATAATTTCATGACAGATCATCGCACCATTTATTATACTACACTAACTATAGTTATAGTATGAAGAAATACTCATCATTTGCAGATATAATTATCACGCTTATGTCGTTACTATATCGTATAACACTTAAACGAATTTATAACAAAACATGTGTGGTCATCATGGAGGAAGTTTGTAGTTCTTTACTTTTTCAGTCTGAGTGTTGAGTTAAATGTTAATTTAAAGTCTCAATGTTAATTTAGATTTAAATTTTAGGTGTACTGTTCTTGTTCTCAACCATGGATTAACATTATACCGCTAACAAATGTGTGTGTTTTCAATCATCTACAGTACTGTCACTACTACTGTATTCCTTTCGACACTTTTCTACTGTTTGCGTTCACTTAAAAAAAATATTGTTAACGGTAACATAATCATTTTAAGTATAATAGTAAATTGATTGAAGCCCTCTTGAAATTGATAAGCAAACATCGCATTACACGTTTAAGTTGGTCAACTATTATAAACCCATTTTGAGAGTGCTATTATCATGATTTCATCAAAATATTTGAATAAACGTTGTTCATCGGACAATAATAATTCTAATTTAAATAACATGTGTCTTGTTCTGAGAAAACTGGGCTTAATGCACGTGCGTAAAGTGTCGTCCCAGATTAGCCTGTGCAGTCCGCACAGGCTAATCAGGGACGACACTTTCCGCCTTAACTTGATTTATGGTAAGGAGGGACTTCCTTGAAACTAAAAATACCATAAAAGCGGAAAGTATCGTCCCTGATTAGCCAGTGCGGACCGCACAGGCTAATCTGGGACGACACTTTACGCACATGCATTTTGCCCAATTTTCACAGAACACGACTCATATTATTCCAAATTTAGAGCTTTGGCTTCGCAACGATAAGTTACTCCACTGCACATCAGTTGATCTTCGTTCTGGGAAAACTGGGCTTAATGCAGATTATCCTGTGCAGTCCTGAAATACAAATCATCCTGTGCAGTCCGCATAGACTAATCTGTGGCGACACTTTCCGCTATAGACTAATCTGGGACGACACTTTCCGCTTTTATGGGAAATTTCGTTTAAAGGAAGTCTCTTCTAAACAAAATCCAGTTAAAGTAAGGAATGCACGGGATAACGTGGGACGACACTTAACGCACATGCATTAAGCTGTGTTCACAGAACGAGTTTCATTTTCTATCTAGCCCTTTCTTTTCAGTGTTTTCGCTATCTTCCACTGATACGTGTACTGGTAATATTTATCAGCCCAGATGTTAACTCCTGTTATCACCAAACTCTAACTATGAGTTGACACGTAAATTGTCATACGGGTGACTCATTTCAAAATTAAATTAGTTTTTGGTAATATGACGAAAAAATGTATTGGCAGGTTGTTCAATATATATTCATACATAAACCGTTGTCATTAACTGATTGTTTCTTCGTAACTTTTTTTAATATGTACAATTTAAAAGTTGTGTACATAAAAAGCCTCTTAGCAACAACCGATTACAGGTTCAACAAATCAAAGCGCTGAAGGCGCTGAATTTGTTCGCTGTTGTATAATCTTAAACGCAAATCAGTTTTCAAAATTATGTTATAGCTTTTTATAATCGCAAGTTTGAAATGATCACAACCCATTCAAATTTATAAAGAGTGTGTCTTAAAACACAGGTCGAGATGTGTGGTGGTTTTTTTTTCAAATCATTGATACAGCTAATCAGTGTGCACAGGCTAATCTTATTTGACATGCATTAAACACCAGAGAAGCAGTATAAAAGGGCCACAAACTCACAAAATGTCTACTTTTCAGTTGTACGCTGGTGTGTAACAGCAGAAATCAAAAATGATTATTTTCATAATATTTAAGTTTGTATTTAATATTTTCCAATGAAATTTGGCATACATATACTTGAGTATACAAACAATATGTATGTGTAATTTGGTGGTTGAAAGTTATATAGTTATTGACTTACAGAAAAAGTTTTTTGTTGTCTGCGTGAAATTCAAATTTCCCTGTAAATGCTAAGCACCGCCCACTTGAAAGGTTATGAACTTATCTCAGCTCTAGCTAGCGAATGACTCAAATCAAGTTTACATGTAAATACAGATTCAACAGTATACCAAATGCTGTCTGCTCAAACACGTGTTTCTATTTATAAACACTCTAATGTTAGCAGCAAATCACTGGGAGATAAACCCAGCCTACTAGTTAATGTTGGTTAATATTTTACCACCGCAAAATCTAGCAAGTGAGATCCGGCGTTTAAGCCCCGTTTTCCCTGAAAGCAGCCAATATGTACAGATTTCAGTGATAAACACTAGACTGGCCAACGTTGTCTTACTACACGTTGTTAAATACACTCTATGTACTGTACCAGTGAGAAGAGGTAGATGCGGTGATTCAAACAGATGCTTTTAGCATTATCGTCTGCTAAAGTTTACTGGAGTTATCCACACAGGCAGTCACGGGTTACGGTTCCTGCCGTACCTAAGCCCATACTGATCCATACTGATTTGCAAAATTGCGTCTGCATTATTTGTGAGCTTCGCTCACAAATAAAAAAACACAACATAATTGAATTGTGTCCATGAATGTCTGCTATGCCTTTTCACGCACCAAACAGGTGACCCAGTTTGTATGAGCATGAATGAGATTCCATTGGGAATATTTGGATGTCTCGCTGATTACGAAGCCACGCGTGCCTCCTACACTGCGCGTCTCTCCGCCCTAGCTGTGTTAAGGCGCGTGCAATGTCCTTTAAAAACCAGGCGACCCATTTTAATTTATCGAGATTTAGAACTTAAAACTAAACGTGTAAATTTTTTAAAGACATATAATCAAAGCTGCTGAATCAGAGCATCATAAGATTGTTTTGAACAAACCTGTTTCATATACAAACTGATGTGATGTGTAACTGTGATTTTCTGTATCTCGAAAATATTTTAAGATAACATTATGGACACTTCCATAGCCACATGTGTAGATGTACATATATATATTTTTCGTTGTATTACATATAATTGCAACATAGCACAGTTGTACATGGTTTTATTTAACCCAAATTCCTATTATTTATCATTGTAACTTAATATGTAAATATCGGGTTAATAATTCGTTGCTCGCATTTACATGTAATTTAAATATCAGTGATTAGAAAATTATCGATCAATGCCGTTTCGGAAACAGCGGACGGACTATATATCCAAAATATCAAGGGAGGATTGAACACGGGTCGCCTCATGAGAAGCGCGAGTACCAACCAATTCGCTAAACGGATAGACTAACAATAAAAGAAGCGTAATAACGGTAAATAAATACGCAGTAACCCGAACACCTATAATGCGAAATAATATCGTAATGTATCGGAATAAAAGGCGTAAAGACGCACAGTAAATTTGAGTAAGAAAAAACTTTGCTGCATATTACAAGTAATTAAATTAGGTAGACCTTCAACGCCAATCAATCACCAAGTCATGTGGTACAAGCCTTCTGCTACTTCTCTAGACGTATGGAACAAATAAACTAAAGTTCTAGCAACCGACTTAACTAATCAAAGTGAAGGCAATAGTCATGATTACCTTTTCTTCCATGATGAGTTGAATATATCCACAATTGTTTTACACGCTATGCACGCTTTGATACAAAGTTAAAGCGTATTATATCTGAGGCCTTCTCGGTGAAAATGTGATGTGGAAGATTAGGTAAGTATTATCAGTAGTTATACAATGTGTGTATTTCACAGTTCATTTACAGGTCCCCTGCGTCTCCACGACTGCATGTATGGATGGACCTGCCTCTGTGACCTTTAAAGGGAACATTTTTATCTAGAGCCAAAATAGGTAAAATTTACCCAGGCTGCAAGGGTATTCGCCAAAGATATAATATTGGGTAATGGGACACTTGCTCGGCGGCCAATGACACCATAATGTGTTCTTGTTGAAAATTTAATATTTGGTTCATCAGATCAGTAATGCCAAAAAATAAATGAACTATAAGATATCAGGGCTTTTTTCCCTGTTTTGTGAGGCGGCCTTGGCCCCCCTATTATGTTCAAAAGTGTGAAAAAAATTAGTCGCGAACTTTCTAAAATTGTGAAAATTTGAGTCGCGAACTTCTTGAAGTTGTGAAAATTTGAGTCGCGAATTTCCAAACATTGTGAAAAACGGCCATTCTCACAGAAGGAAAAAAGCCCTGGATAGCATATCATACGGAAATAGCCTAACATTTTTTATTTGAAGTAATTTTGAAGCCGGATATGTTAGCATGTACTTAATACGCATAAATAACCGTTACGTCGGTAGCGAACCGATAATACCAAGCGTTGTCGTGCATTATTGTCTAAATACCAGTACAGGCGATTCTTAAAGCGGGAAATTACGAATAAGGTTGGTAGGAAATCCTGTATGTGAAACGAAGCAAATGTTCCAAGTAGAGCTAATCGTGTTTTATCTATGTAAAGATGTTAAGAAATGCATCTCCAAAGATAATTCGAAATGATAAAGAACAGGAATCCGTAACGATAGTTGGAACTTAATTATACATGACACGCTTTTATCTATTTGCGTTATTTCAGGTATTATAAACAGTTGCTTTAATCTACTTTTTAATATATTCAACTTCAAATACACTCAATGTCTGTGAGGGGGTGGGGGTGCAGGGGTGAGAACTGAAAATACAGGTGTACAAATATTAATGTTATATTATTTTAAAGCATCTAGCTGTTATATGTTTATTTAAAATTAATTTTGTCATTTTTTAAATGATTTTTTTGGTATATTCATTAACTATGAAGTTCAATCATTATTGCAACTTTTAAACCCAATATTTGATACTTAATTTTGATCATTAACTAATATAGATTACATGTATTATGATAGTTCAGCCACTGTGTGACTTCCTTTACCGCAAGATGATACAAACATTGTGATAAAATAATGGTAACGAAAATTATATAAAAAAAACTCCCAAGCAAGATTGAATGCATACAATTGCTCATGTGCGTTGATGCAGTCACCGGCAGTCAATACATTCACGATAATATATTGGGGGAGGACTTCTATTTTATAACTTATTATATTTTACACAAATCAGTGCTGTTTTTCTTCAAAATTCAACTTGATCGATTATATGGTTTATAGTCAAAAATGTAAAAAAAAATGAAAATGCAGATTCAATTTAATAATAAGTAAATTACACATAAATATTTAAATCGACCCTCATCACGGGGATTTTCGCACAGAAACGTTTATATGGAGTTCTAAACAAAATGCAAAGAAGTAAATAAATCGTGAAACTTTGAGAATGTGCGATGCTGAACTTGGCGTGAATGTTTCTATAAAAGCTTCACGATAAGCTCATGCAAATTTTTCTCTGAGTTGCGCTCACAAGAAAGTGTGACGGACGGAAGCACGCACTCACGAACAGCCGAGGGACGGAAGCACGCACACACGAACAGCCGAATGACGCCTACCATTCCCTATAGCCCTATCCCTTGCGGCACACGAACAGCCGAATGACGCCCACCATTCCCTATAGCCCTATCCCTTGCGGCACACGAACAGCCGAATGACGCCCACCATTCCCTATAGCCATATTCCTTGCGGCACACGAAAAGTCGAATGACGCCCACCATTCCCTATAGCCCTATCCCTTGCGGCAAACGAACAGCCGAATGACGCCCACCATTCCCTATAGCCCTGTCACTTGAGGCACACGAACAGCCGAATGACGCCCACCATTCCCTATAGCCATATCCCTTGCGGCACACGAACAGCCGAATGACGCCCACCATTCCCTATAGCCATATCCCTTGCGGCACACGAACAGCTGAATGACGCAAACAATTCCCTATAGCCCTATCCCTTGCGGCACACGAACAGCCGAATGACGCCCACCATTCCCTATAGCCCTATCCCTTGCGGCACACGAACAGCCGAATGACGCCCACCATTCCCTATAGCCCTATCCCTTGCGGCACATGAACAGCCGAATGACGCCCACCATTCCCTATAGCCCTATCCCTTGCGGCACACGAACAGCCGAATGACGCCCACCATTCCCTATAGCTCTATCCCTTGCGGTACACGAACAGCCTAATGAAGCCCACCATTCCCTTTAGCCATATCCCTTTCGGTACACGAACAGCCGAATGACGCCCACCATTCCCTATAGCCATATCCCTTGCGGCACACGAACAGCTGAATGACGCAAACCATTCCCTATAGCCCTATCCCTTGCGGCACACGAACAGCCGAATGACGCCCACCATTCCCTATAGCCCTATCTCTTGCGGCACACGAACAGCCGAATGACGCCCACCATTCCCTATAGCCCTATCCCTTGCGGCACATGAACAGCCGAATGACGCCCACCATTCCCTATAGCCCTATCTCTGCGGCACACGAACAGCCGAATGACGCCCACCATTCCCTATAGCTCTATCCCTTGCGGTACACGAACAGCCTAATGAAGCCCACCATTCCCTTTAGCCATATCCCTTTCGGTACACGAACAGCCGAATGAAGCCCACCATTCCCTATAGCCATATCCCTTGCGGCAGACGATCAGTCGAATGACGCCCACCATTCCCTATAGCCCTATCCCTTGCGGCACACGAACAGCCGAATGACGCCAACCATTCCCTATAGCCCTATCCCTTGCGGCACATGAACAGCCGAATGACACCCACCTTTCCCTATAGCCCTATCCCTTGCGGCACATGAACAGCCGAATGACGCCCACCATTCCCTATAGCCCTTTCCCTTGCGGCACACGAACAGCCGAATGACGCCCACCATTCCCTATAGCTCTATCCCTTGCGGTACACGAACAGCCGAATGAAGCCCACCATTCCATATAGCCATATCCCTTGCGGTACACGAACAGCCGAATGAAGCCCACCATTCCCTATAGCCATATCCCTTGCGGTAAACGAACAGCTGAATGACGCCCACCATTCTCTATAGCCCTATCCCTTGCGGCACACGAACAGCCGTATGACGCCCACCATTCCCTATAGCCCTATCCCTTGCGGCACACGAACAGCCGAATGACGCCCACCATTCCCTATAGCCCTTGCGGCACACGAACAACCGAATGACGCCCACCATTCCCTATAGCCATATCCCTTGCGGCGGGCGATACTGTTTTTGGGAAAGTGGGAATGTCCATTGTTTTAAAACATGTTTATTGTTCAGAGAAATACCGTCTAAATGTGCCTTCAAATATAACAGTATAAGAATCAAAGGGTATAAAAGAACAGGGTTACGAAATTCAGCGAATGGACAAAATTGATAAAAGTTTCCAAACAAGAGAGTGTTTATGACGGAATGTGATGATCAACCACAGTAACATGTTAATCTCTTTATTTGTTAGATATCCTGGCATTTGCTTCCGTTCGAAATAAGTAGAGCAAAAAGAATCTTTCACAATCAAAGGGATGGCGTGTGCTTTTGTTTTGTCTCGATTATACATAAAACTGGTTTGGCTTTAGGCGAACATTCGACAGACATGGTTAACGAAAGTTGCATTAAATTACCCGTCAAACAAACATACATTACAGTTATGTCTTTTGCGATATATTTTCGATTAAAATAAACGGATTTGTTTAGAAGTGCAAGGAATAAGTTTCATTGTTATATTGCATTTTCTGTGAAAGTACAACGTTATTTGACTTACTCCGATACCTCGTTAGTCAACATACAATTGTTATATTTTGAACAATCGTAAAACAAAATATTTATACCTATTACAGATAGCGGTGAGAGAGTTTTACCCAGTGGTTACCTCTTCGGAAGACACAAATATGAGATCAAATTAATGATTGAAAAACGCGATTTTATGTCACTATACTATATTTAAATATATGAAAACCGTTTAATATTAGTTGGCCATTATTGTGTGCCATTTGTCTCCAGACAGAGTCAAATCTTTGTGGAAATCAATGAAAGAACAAAAAGATAACCATATTTTTAGTGAAGAAAGAGGTATTCTTGTTTTGCAGCACGTATAATTAAATAGTATTTAAAACATTCAAAATTTATCATTTAATATTTAATAATATGTTTCTTAATTCAAATTTCCAACACAAATAAGGCATGCCCAACCAGTTTCGTTTAAAATTGTTCCTTTAAGTATGTATTAGTTTGCATAATTTCATTTGATATTAAAAACACTCTTTATTTGCTGGTTTGCTATGCATATTTGTGACTGTGAAGATTTTAATTATGTGTAATATTTTTCTAAAATAATATCGAGACAATCCTTTATTCCTAACATAGTGTTATTATTGTTAAAATCATGAATTTTGAACAACATCTATCTGTCATTAAAATGACGATGTGTTGCATTCAATAAATAAACATGGAGAATACACACACATATACACAATCATATAACACTTAAGTATAGTCACTAAGCTAAGTAAAAATGCACATGACAGGAGGTACAATTCTGAGCTCAAATCGTGCCCAACTCTTCACAGTGATCTCCCTGTCCCATATGCAGTATAAAAGGAGAGCAAGACAGACCATCCATATAGAAATATGCGAGAATGCAGTATTACAAGGGAGCAAGGTAGACCATCCATATAGGAATATGTGAGTATTACAAGGAAGCAAAACAGACCATCTATATAGGAATATGTGAGTATTACAAGGGAGCAAGGAATACCATCCATATAGGAATATGCGAGTATTACAAGGTAGCAAAGCAGATCATCCATATAGGAATATGCGAGTATTACAAGGGAGCAAAGCAGACCATCCATATAGGAATATGCAGTATTGCAAGGGGAAGGAAGACCATCCATATAGGAATATGCAGTATTGCAAGGGAGCAAGGCAGACCATCCATATAGGAATATGCAGTATTGTAAGGGAGAAGGCAGACCATCCATATTGGAATATGCAGTATTGCAAGGGAGCAAGGCAGACCATCCATATTGGAATATGCGAGTATTACAAGGGAGCAAAGCAGACAATCCATATAGGAATATGCGAGTATTGCAAAGGAGCAAGGCAGACCATCCATATAGGAATATTCGAGTATTACAAGGGAACAAGGCAGACCATCCATATAGGAATATGCAGTATTACAAGGGAGCAAGGCAGACCATCCATATATGAATAAGCGAGTATGCAGTATTACAAGGGAGCAATGTAGACCATCCATATAGGAATATGCGATTATGCATTATTACAAGGGAGCAAGGTAGACCATCCAAATAGGAATATGCGATTATGCAGTATTACAAGGGAGCAAGGTAGACCATCCATATAGGAATATGCGAGTATGCAGTATTACAAGGGAGCAATGTAGACCATCCATATAGGAATATGCGATTATGCAGTATTACAAGGGAGCAAGGCAGACCATCCATATAGGAATATGCTAGTATGCAGTATTACAAAGGAGAAAGGCTGACCATCCATATAGGAATATGCGATTATGCAGTATTACAAGGGAGCAAATTAGACCATCCATATAGAAATATGCAAGTATGCAGTATTACAAGGGAGCAGGGCAGACCATCCATATATATATATGCGATTATGCAGTATTACACGGGAGCAAGGCAGACCATCCATATAGAAATATGCGATTATGCAGTATTACAAGGGAGCAAGGTAGATCATCCATATAGGAATATGCGAGTATGCAGTATTACAAGGAAGCAATGTAGACCAGCCATATAGGAATATACGAGTATGCAGATGACTTTATTCGTAAATGTCAATTCCCACCTTGTTCAAGCTACATTCTGATATTAAATCACACATTTTGAACAAACAGTAGCAAAAATGGTATTTACTGTACACAGCCTAGCCACCTTATCATTGCGTTACATACAAGATAAACACAACTTAAAGCTGCTACAGATGTTGTGACAAAAATAAATGTTGGCAAAACATGATTTGATATCCCAGCATGTGGTACTCTAATGCTGTCAATGGAGCATCACTGAAGAATATACCGGTACTCTTCTTCTTCGTGTCGATTACTCAGATGGACACGTCTGCTCTCTGCGCAACGGTAGCCGGGTTCTCCAGACTGCCGTAGAGCGTCCATTGCATCGTGATCTCCTCCCCGTGATCTAGCACCTGAGGCATTTGTGTAGCGGGCAGGACTGCTTCAAGCGTCCCGTAGAGCGTCCATTGCATCGTGATCTCCTCCCCGTGATCTGGCACCTGAGGCAGTTGTGTAGCGGGCAAGACTGCTTCAAGCGTCCCGTAGAGCGTCCATTGCATCATGATCTCCTCCCCCGTGATCTGGCGCCTGAGGCAATTGTGTAGCGGGCAGGACTGCTTCAAGCGTCCCATAGAGCGTCCATTGCATCGTGATCTCCTCCCCGTGATCTGGCACCTGAGGCAGTTGTGTAGCGGGCAGGACTGCTTCAAGTGTCCTGTAGAGCGTCCATTACATCATGATCTCCTCTTCCAACATCTGGCGCCTGAGGCAATTGCGTTGCGGGCAGGACTGCTTGACGTGTCCTTTTCAAAAGAATATAATAACAACATTCATTATTTCTGACTAAACTACTATTTGAGGAAAAGCACTTCTTAAAAGACTTACGAAGTTTTCTTTTTGTAATAATCTCGGCAGATGCAATACCTAAACATGCGTTCGGTCATGTAATCGGTCATTGAATCGGGAGATTAGAAGTGGGATGTATGGAAATGTATTTGAACGCACATGTAAACTAATGCACAGCGTAGCAAAGATATCAAAAATTAATTGCTTAGAGACACGTGTGTGAAAAATAAAATTACCTTTAAATAATTATCTAAAGACGGTGATATTTAGCTTGATATATGTCAACACGTGAATCGGACCATTTCTTTATCAATATTTTACTATAGATAATATGACCTTCTCTCGTCTTGAATGTTCCGCAAACTTCAAGTACACAGATATCATCTTGCAGTGATATTGCAATTTTAAAAAGATCAAGAAGAATCTTAATTTTGTTTCTCTGTTTCTTCGTTCTCCTCCTCCTCTTCCTCATCATCCTCAATAGCAACATTATCACGATCGTCATCAACAACAACAGCAACAACAGCAGTGCAATAATAATCATTATTATCATCATCATAATCACAATTTAAATCATCATAAACAGCCCAAACATCATGGACACCACAATCAGCGCGTTATCATCAATAAATCAGTAAATGGTCTGGGTTCGTCTATATTACCAAAATACAATAAAACAGTATACCATCTATATAAAGCCATAAGTAAAACAACCACATGTTTACTATTTTGTATTCATTCTTCCATTTATCGGCCACTGATAATTTGTGAACCTTTGATCTCGCGATAACGTTCTAGTGTATCCGCATGCCCACTGGATTATTGCCTTGTACAATTAATAGTTTCACAACGGACTAAGTTGCATACTCTGGACTGCAGTGTTTGAACGCTGTACGGAGAGTGTACGCCATGTCCTGGATATTAGGTGCATTTCAAGCCGGTGTGCTGCTGGCCGCGTGCCTTCTGGCGGTCCTAGGGCCCTCTCAAGGTAGGCCGCTATCCGCTCTTTAATAAATGTTAACCAATTTATGCCTTGTGGACTCTCCCATCCTACTAAATTGGATCAATTTATTTCCAAAGTTAGGGATGTCTAGTATATTGAGTTCTACATTTAATATATTTCTTACAGAAATTCCTTTAAGCAAACAGTGCAGACCCTGATGAGACGCCGCATCATGCGGCGTCTTATCTGGGTCAACGCTGTTTGCCAAGGCCTTTTTTTCTAGACGCTAGGCATAAATGGGTTAATAACCTAGTTATAACATAAGTGAAAGTAGAATGTATGCGCAATCGGGCATTTATGTAAGGTTATATATTTGGAATAATAATAATAATATATATATCTAATCATTCTGAATGAAACACAATTTTAGTATTTTTGATGCACATTAGGCGTGGCCAGTTTGCAATACTTTACTGCCACAGACACGCGCTTTTCAGGACATGCCAGGTTGCAGAAGACGAGTGATTCCGACTTTGTCATTAATATCGTCACCGACGGCACATATAGCATTAAGATCAAAGGTACTTCATATCTATATGCAGAAAGAATATTTGATATGTTAAAGGTATTTATAAAGTTGACATAAATGGGTTTGATAAAAAATTGTGAATCATGTTTTTTTTTCTCAATTAAAAGAGATACTTATTTTAAAAAATACGAACAAAGTAAGTACATTAATTAAGCGATATAATATCATAGTTTTCTATTATGTAGTGGAAATTTATAAAAGTGCATAGCATGTTTGCACATCTGCTTAATATGAGAAAGTTAATGTACGATGCATGTCAACAACAAACGATGCATCAGTCGGCAAAAGCTTTGTTCTCTTTAAGTTATGAACGCGCGAAAATATCCAGGTCCACTTGTATTTACTGTTTCTGTTGCTTGTTTTCTTTAAGTAACTTAGACATATATCTCACAGTCTTCTTTATGCATCATTTTAAGGTAAACATGAGTCGTGTTCTGAGAAAACTGGGCATAATGCATGTGCGTAAAGTTTCATCCCAGATTAGCCTGTGCAGTCGGCACAGGCTAATCAGGGACGACACTTTACGCTTTTATGGTATTTTTAGTTTCAAGGAAGTCCCTCCTTACCGAAAATCAAGTTTATGCGAAAAGTGTCGTCCCTGATTAGCCTGTGCCGAATGCACAGGCTAATCTGGGACGACACTTTACGCACACACATTATGCCCAGTTTTCTCAGAACGCGACTTAATTAAACATTAAGGCAACACATGGCTGAGTAGCGCCCCGACGTACTTCATCGCCAATAATAAGACGTACAGCGCGGCGGACAAGACGTTGAAATTGACCCAAGCGTCCGCGTCGTCGGGGTCGGATCAACTCGGAAAATGGCAGTCCACCGAATTCGCCTACGTCATCAATGACTCAAATATGACAAGATTTAGCGCCGTTATTAAGACGTATTTCGATCTGCCCGTCATAATCTTCAGTCAGGTATGACAATTCTATCGAAGAAGCCATATATGCCTTCGATGACGATATACATGTATGTCATGATTTTGAACGTTCAGCACTTATCGTCAGAACAATTTTTAAAAGGGCTTTTTTACGTTTTGTTTAATTGACACAATTAGAAAAAAATGTTTCAGATTTGCTAATTTTCGTTGTTGTTATGATATTTGTGCGGAAACAGTAATACTCAACATTATCCATGCCCTAAAATATCCATTATATGCATCTTTATACGATTTAAAAACCTGTAAATTATAAAGCGTTGCAACGCGAAACGATTGAATAATTTGGAGAGTTCTGTTGTTGTCTATATATTGTGTGATACTACGAGGATTGCTTCTACAAAGTATTAAATGCTTCACTCATTGTATGAGTTCGGGTGGCCGAATGGTCTTAGCGATAGACTTTTACTCCAGGGGTCAGTCTTTAATTTTATTCTTGTTTTTGTACTGGAGCTTTTAAGATCCAATTACTTCATTTATCAATATAAAATATTTAATGACAAACCTTAATACATGCAAAAATCTGTGAAAAGGTCCCTTTAAGACCGCAAAGTTTAAGGCTCTCCTAATGTGTTTCAAGAATGTAGTGGAAAATGACTACTAGTATATCCATACAGGGACGTACAATTGTCAATATTTCACTTTTATGTGAAGTCATGTGCATTTCTTTAATACTTATTGCATTTTTGTGTTATTATTACTTCCTAAAAGTGTGACAATAGCTATACATAATTCAATTAAAGCCCTATGTTTGCATTCATGCCAGAACTGCTACCCACACCAGTAACGAAAGTCATCACTCGCCCTTATATATGCATTGTTCTGGAAAACTGGGCTTGATGCATGTCCGTAAAGTGTCACCCCAGATAAGCCTGTGTAGTCCGCACATGCTAACCAGAGACGACACTTTCCGCATCAACTGGATTTTCGTTTTGAAAAGACTGCCTTTTATAAAAAATACATAAAATCGGAAGGTGTCGTTCCTGATAAGCCTTTGCGGTCTGCACAAGCTAATCTGGGATGACACTTTACGCACATTTACATTTATTCTTGCCGACGCTATCGCAGGTGTGGCGGGACGGTGCCACGGGGACCAATGGCAAGACGTATGAGGACCTGTGTGGAGGATATCCGGGCTTCCAGGTCGGAGGTCAGTCAGAAACGCTGGGCTTCCTTTCATACGGAGGCATGATGTTTGGTGACACGAAGAAAAAAATTGACCTGTAAGAACTTGACATGTTCATAATTACCGATTGTACAACAGTCACATGATATGCCAATTTGTTTTAAATAATAAGCGTTGTTCATGTACAACTGTTTTCGCACACAAGCCTTGTCGATAAATAAGGGACAATGTGCTTTCTTTTTCAATAAGAATTTAAAAAATTTGAATGTTAAATTACATTAATTATCGGGAAAATCCCAATCCAGATACGTGACCATATATTAATTTATATCGCTGATTATTTGGTTTACCAGTAAACACTATGCGCATTATCAGTTATTGTTAACGATTATTCGTTAAAGGTGGACTAACACTACGAATCGCCTCAACGACGGTATAGAAGGCGGGCCTCTAGCGATATTTGACAAGGACGGTAACACGCTCGTATTTTCGCCCTTTAACAGTTTCATGGCAGCCTCGTTCCTTCATGCGGATGGGAATTACTACGGGGGAGTTATGGGAGGTATATTGTTAGGAACAAATTATTAATAAAAAATTAGTTAACCCAATTATGCCTAGTGGACTCTCCCATCCTTCTAAATTGGATCAATTTATTTCCAAAATTAGGGGTGTCTATTATATATTTATTTATATATTACGAATATTTCTTACAGAAATTCCTTTAAGCAAGCAGCGCAGGCCCAGATGAGACGCCGCATCATGCGGCGTCTCATCTGGGTCTACGCTGTTTGCCAATGCCTTTTTTCTAGACGCTAGGCATAATTGGGTTAAATCGTTCGAATTTTCCCGAAGCTCTGTAAAATCACGACGAAGTTATACTTTATTACATGTAGTCTATCCGTATACAAATGCATTTGTTCTCAGTGATAATCTAACGATCGTCGACGGTAGTTATATTTATTTTATAAGTTACGATTTTCTGGACATTTAGTGGATTACCGGTATATACGTAACGTTTGATTTATACAATACATTTCGTTTTCTCGTGGATTCAGTGTTTTATACGACTCATTATGTTCAATGCCCAATGGTGAACGCATGACATGTAATATAGTTTAACTTCGAATGTTCGTATGCCATAACGTTGTGGGAGAACTATAGGCTAATTAAAATAATAACTATGCATTTTGATCAGATATATGCAGGATTGAGGTAAACAAATGATCATGCACGCTTTTATTTCGACAGCGCTTAACTGAGCCAATCCTGTATTTATAAATCATATTATGAATTGTTATATTCAAGTGCTGCATTTTTGAATATATTATTTTATTTATTTTGGAACGTAATATAGACAGACTTTCGAATCGGTTTGATTAAAATAGTTTTCAATTTTGTGCCAATGATCAGATTGAGACATTTTAATTGATTTACTAATGAAACTAAAATGTATTTTTCTTCTTTTTTTAATTATATGTGAACACGTTATGCCCCTTTTACCTGTCTCAAGTCATTATTTTTGTTAAACATGAAAACATGTTAACGGGTACTTTAAATTTACGAACCCATGCAATTAATTGATAACAAACGTACGTGTACTTATGAATGCGTTTAAACATAAGTCTATGCTGTTTAAGGCAAATATATGCTTTGTTATTCCCGACGTCGCTCAGGGTATACGTTTTATAACGTCGAGAATAGAATATGTACTCATAAGGACGTTATTTAAATAAAGACAACATTGACTCGTTGCAGGTGTTTCTGAGATACCGGCTGGCTACAACCAAGACTTCATTTTGTATTATGCATCTGGAATAAACAAGGTATTGACAGCATTACTTTGGCTCCGATATCGTCAACGTTCAAGTGAGTTTAAGTCCATGTTTGCATGGACTACATGCGTGCTATCAGCGCCATATAAATCAACAGATTCATGGAATATACCGGTAGCTGACTGTACGTATTTATTCTTCAGATGTAATCTGTATGTTAGCTGCGTTTTGTATAATTGTTTTGTGAACGTCGCCATAACGACAAAACACCATAACGACAAATATACCTGTCAGAACGACAATAAGGGCGACAAATGAAATAATTGTTGATTGTGCACCCTTTTTGTCGGAATGACGGGCAAATTTGTTGCTCTTACGTATTAGCGAGTTTCTTTATTCCCACAAATATGCCAGAGCGAGACGGCAAACATCAGCCATCATCAATCAATCTGCGTCTTTCCTTGATCTTTTGGAAAGATTGATGACGTACTGCGACAGAATTTTCACGTTAACTAAATCGTCTGTGCCTTAATACGATCTGTGTTCCGTGTTAACAGGCTTTTGAGGGCTGGGGTGCAACGTTGCGGGGATATTACGGCAAGAAACCGGAAATGCAGAGGAATGATTTGACAATCACCCACCTTGGCTACTGGACGGACAACGGTGTGCTCAGCAATAATAGTTTCTATGTAACAATAGTCTCTTTTAATGTCATGTGAACTTAATATCAGTGTCCATTGGCTATTGTTTTTCGAGCAGTTTGATCAGATGTACTTATGGGTATTGCACCAGTGACAATCAATCTTTTTTTCTTATAAACTATGATCAGTTGATGACGGAGGGACGTAGTCAATATAAAGATAAAATATATATATATATATATATATATATATATATATATTCTTGAAAATTATATTACAACCAAATAAGGGACAAACTTAGACATCAATCGCATTTCTAATTTATTGAACGGTGTAAATCGCCATATTACTTGAACGTACTCTTGGTGTAAATCACCATATTACTTGAACGTACTCTTGTGTGTGAATCGCCATACTACTTGAACGTACTCTTGTGTATAAATCACCATATTACTTGAACGTACTATTGTGTGTAAATCTCCATATTACTCGAACGTACTCTTGTGTGTAAATCACCATATTACTTGAACGTACTCTTGTGTGTAAATCACCATATTACTTGAACGTACTCTTGTGTGTAAATCACCATATTACTTGAACGTACTCTTGTGTGTAAATCACCATATTACTTGAAAGTACTCTTGTGTGCAAATCACCATATTACTTGAACGTACTCTTGAGTGCAAATCACCATATTACTTGAACGTACTCTTGTGTGTAAATCACCATATTAATTGAACGCACTCTTGTGTGTAAATCACCATATTACTTGAACGTACTCTTGTGTGTAAATCACCATATTACTTGAACGTACTCTTGTGTGTAAATCACCATATTACTTGAACGTACTCTTGTGTGTTCAGGGGCCTACTATTATTACAACACGGAACCAGATAAAAACTACCAACAAACGGTCTTGGACGTAAAGAAATACATCAATATGACCGGCATACCATACAAGTAAGGAAATATTGCACCTTTTGCGCTTAAATATAAATACTCATATAGTAAATATTTTTCGATTTATATTCTGAAAATTGTTTCGATATTTTTAATAGTGTTTTTTCTTAGACATTTTACTATATGCATGTCTTAGTTAGCTCCAGAAATTCTATGAGCTCGATTTTGATTTTTTAACAAAGCAGTTAAACCATTTATGCCTAGTGTCTAGAAAAAAGGCCTTGTCAAACAGCGTCGATCCAGATGAGACGCCGCATGATGCGTCGTCTCATCAGAGTCTGCGCTGTTTGCTTAAAGGAATTTCTGTAAGAAATATTCTAAATAGGAAATAAAATACTAGACATCCCTTATTTTGGAAATAAATTGATCCAATTTAGAAGGCTGGGAGAGTCCTTTAGGCTTAAATGGGTTAATACGGTCAAAGGTCTCGACTTCAGGTATTTCCAGTACGACTCCTGGTGGTACTACAAAGGCATAGGCGACGGCGTGAAGACTTGGGTATCCAGGCCGGACGTCTTCCCGGACGGATTTGTGTACGTGTCAAAACGTTGTACAACGAATACAGAGTATAATGCTATTTTATGAAAAGAAAATTGTGAAGATATTATCATGATATTTTGGTTACACAATTGCGTAAGCTAAGGGAAGTTTAATGAAAAAAACAAGACTAAAGTATAGGAATAACAACGATGTGGTTAATGTATTCTGATAAGTTTGCATTTTATTCAAAAAAAGAAAATATCAGACAGTTTAAGTTGACATAGCTTTTAACAAAGAGATTAAACGTTATGTTCATTATTAAGTTACGGTTAATAATCATGACCGTATATATTTGTTACAGAAATGTTTCTCGTATGCTGAACTTACCCGCCGCGGCACATAACAGATACTGGTAATAAACTTTTTTGAGTAATTGCATAAAACAGATACCGATAAGAAACTGTGTCGAGTAATTGCAAACGTAACCGACACTGCTTAGAAACTTAGTCGAGTAATTGCACACATAACATATACCGTTAAGGAACTTTTTTGAGTAATTACACATACAATTTAATGATAAAAAACTTTGTCGAGTAATTACACACATAACAGATACTAGTAAGAAACATTGTCGAGTAATTGCACACAACACATACTGGTGTGTAACTTTGTCGAGTAAGTGCACACAACAGATACTGGTTAGAAACTTTGTCGAGTAATTGCACATAACAGATACTGGTTAGAAACTTCGTCGAGTAATTGCACACAACAGATACTGGTTAAAGACTTCATCGAGTAATTGCACACAACAGATACTGGTTAAAAAACTGTGTCGAGTAATTGCACACAACAGATACTGGTTAGAAACTTTGTCGAGTAATTGCACACAACAGATACTGGTTAAAGACTTCATCGAGTAATTGCACACAACAGATACTGGTTAAAAAACTGTGTCGAGTAATTGCACACAACAGATACTGGTTAGAAACTTTGTCGAGTAAGTGCACATAACAGATACTGGTTAAAAACTTCGTCGAGAAATTGCACACAACAGATACTGGTTAAACAACTTTGTCGAGTAATTGAACATAACATATACTGGTTAGAAACTTCGTCGAGTAATTACACATAACAGATACTGGTTAGAAACTTCGTCGAGTCATTGCACATAACAGATACTGGTTAAAAACTTTGTCGAGTAATTGCACATAACAGATACTGGTTAGAAACTTCGTTGAGTAATTGCACATAACAGATACTGGTTAGAAACTTCGTCGAGTAATTGCACATAACAAATACGGGTTAAAAACTGTGTCGAGTAATTGCACATAACAGATACTGGTTTGAAACTTCGTTGAGTAATTTAACATGACAAAAACTGGTATGGAACTTTGTCGAGTAATTGCACATAACATATACTGGTTAGAAACTATGTCGAGTAATGGGGTAATTGCACACAACAGACACTTGTAAAAAACTTTTCGAGAAATTGCAATTTAGATCAATGTATATAGCTTGAGGTCTTTTATTCATAACATGAAGCCAATGGAAATCAACAATCATGAATATTTTAAAGTCTTATTGAACCTCGTTCCGGGAAAACCAGGCTTTATGCATGTGTAGTCCGCACAGTTTAAATGGAACTTTCCGAATTGTTGTTAATTTTTCGTTTAAAGGGGGTCTCATTTAAATGGAAATCCAATGAAGTCGGGAAGTGTTGCGCCAGATTAACTATGCGGATTGCACTGGCTAATACGGAACGACAAATAACTAGCACGTATGAAGCCCAGTATTCACAGAACGAAGCTCATTAATCAACATTTCAAGACCCGAACCCAGCGTGCGTTCCATAGAGACCTTGAACGGACCCAAGAATGTCTTTGTACAGGCATATGGCTTTCGATGATTTATAGCTTAAATAAATGGCTTATGTTTATGATATAAAATTTTGAGATTAAGACATTTCCGCCGCTTGCACAGTCGCGGGACTGGTCCCCTTCATGCATACTATACAGCACTATACAGACCTTATCTGTCGCTTATTAGGGCGGCGGACACGACGTATGCCAAACAGAATGGCGGTAAGTACGAGTTCGTGGTGGAGGCGGTGAAGGCACTTCCGGTGGATCAGCTCTTCTGGTACGACCTGTTTAGGGACGCCAAAAAGTGGGGACTGATCCAGTATGAACAGGTATGTGGTATGAAAGCTTCTTGTGCGTTAACCTTTTTTCTGACGTTTTTTCGGCCATATACACTTACATAAATCTAAACGACCACAAACATTTAGCTTACCGCCCGCACCACTATCATCAACAAAACCAAAAAATACACCATCATCATAATCGTCACCAGACTCGTCGTTATCTTCTTCTTCTACCACTCACATGTTACCACTCACATGTTACTACTCACTTCTACCACTCACATGTTACTTCTCACTTCTACCACTCATCTCTACCACTCACATCCTACCACTCACTTCTACCACTCACATATTACCAGTCACTGCTACCACTCACATGTTTCCACTAACTTCTACCACTCACATGTTACTACTCACTTCTACCACTCACATGTTACCACTCACTTCTACCACTCACATGTTACTACTCACTTCTACCACTCACATGTTGCTACTCACTTCTACCACTCACATGTTACCACTCACTTCTACCACTCACAGGTTACTACTCACTTCTACCACTCACATGTTACCACTCACTTCTAGCACTCACATGTTACCACTCACTTCTACCACTCACATGTTACCACTCACTTCTACCACTCACATGTTACCACTCACTTCTACCACTCACATGTTACCACTCACTTCTACCACTCACATGTTACCACTCACTTCTACCACTCACATGTTACCACTCACTTCTACAATTGGTAACCACTCACTTCTACCACTCACATGTTACCACTCACTTTTACAACTGGTAACCACTCACTTCTACCACTCACATGTTACCACTTACTTCTACCACTCACGTGTTACTACTAACTTCTTTCACTCGCATGTTACTACTCACTTCTACCACTGGAAACCACTCACATGCTTTCACTCACTTCTACCACTCATATTTTACCACTCACTTCTACTACTGGAAACCACTCACATGCTATCACTCACTTCTACCACTCACATGTTACCACTCACATGTTACCACTCACTTCTACCACTGGAAACCACTCACATGCTATCACTCACTTCTACCACTCACATGTTACCACTCACTTCTACCACTCACATGTTACAACTCACTTCTACCACTGGAAACCACTCACATGCTATCACTCACTTCTACCACTCACATGTTACTACTCACTTCTACCACTCACTTCTACCACTCACATGTTACCACTCACCTCTACCACTCACATGTTACCACTCACTTCTACCACTCACATGTTACTACTAACTTTTACCACTCACTTGCTACTTCTAGGACTGGTTGAATGTAGAGTTCAGCGGCGTCCAGGCGCTCCTACACAACCTCACACTGGGTACCACGTGGCTCACCCAGATGGCGTACGCGGCGGAGGATTCCAACATCTTTATCCAGTACTGCATGTCGAACCCTCGGCATGCAATGCAGGCCGTCATGTACGCAGCCGTCACGCAGGTAAGTCAAGTACCCAGCCGTCACGCAGGTAAGTAATGTACCCAGCCGTCACGCAGGAGAGACCTGTACCTTGCCGTCACGCAGATAAGTAATGTAACCAGCCGTCACGAAGGAAAGTCATGTACCTTGCCGTCACGCAGGTAAGTAATGTACCCAGCCGTCACGCAGGTAACAATGCTTTATGAGCCTCGCTGTGGGAAAACTTGTTTTAATGCATGTGCGTTAAGTGTCGTTCCAGATTAGTCAGTGCAGTCCGCGCAGGCTAATCGGCGGCGACACTTTCCGCCTATAGTGGGTTTTCGCTAAGAAGAAACTTGCTTTAAATGAAAAATGCAATACAAGCGGAAAGTGTGGTCCCTGATAAGCCTATGCGGACTGCACGGGCTAATCTAGGAGGACACTTGACGCGCACGAATTACCCCTCGTTTTCACAGAGCGAGGCTCAAACGCACCTATGGTCACTCAATGATTCCGTTTAAGCGACTATATACGACGCTTATGTATTAAAAATGATTAAAGAACACGAATTAAAACACTATTTGGAGATCCCGATTTGTTTTTGAAGTTGAATGAAACAGTTCTCCGAACAGTTCAGGCATTCAAAACACAATTAAGACGATTTTTATCATTGTATGCAAGTTGCTCGTCATATGGTAACCGCATGAAATTCTTTCATCAACACAAATTGCATTCATGTTTTGTTAATATACATATATAATTACTATGTTTGTTTTTTGCTAAACTACTATAAATTTGTCATTTCATGTTATTGTATTTCAACACCTGAGAATGTAACCAAATAATGGGCGCAAACGTGTAATCCGATCTAGATGCATGTTTTATGCTAATCAATATGTTAAAACTACACTATCGAACCATTTCGTTCTTGTTTGAGCCTCAAATTATCGCAATTAAGGCAAGATATTATTGAAGTATGTTAACGTTTTTTCCAGGCCCGTGCATCAGATGACTACCACCCAGGTAGCAACCAATGGGCCATCGGGATCTCGAGCATCTTCGCAGCCGCCATGGGGGTCGCGCCGTACAAGGACACGTTCTGGTCGACGGAGGTCCAGCCCGGAAACCCGTACAGTACGTGAATATCATTTAGTGGTGGTGGTGGTTTTAGTAGTAGTAGTAGTGGTAGTGGTAGTGGTGGTAGTAGTAGTAGTAGTAGTAGTAGTAGTAGTAGTAGTAGTAGTAGTAGTAGTAGTAGTAGTAGTAGTAGTAGTAGTAGTAGTAGTAGTAGTAGTAGTAGTAATAGTTGTAGTAGTACAAACTGTAGTAGTAGTAGTAGTAGTAGTAGTAGTAGTAGTAGTAGTAGTAGTAGTAGTAGTAGAAGTAGTAGTAGTAGTTGTAGTAGTAGTCGTAGTCGTAGTCGTAGTCGTAGTCGTCGTCGTCGTCGTCGTAGTCGTCGTAGTAGTAGTAGTAGTAGTAGTAACAGCAGCAGCAGCAGCAGCAGTAGTAGTAGTAACAGTAGTAATAGAAGTAGTCATATGATGGTAACGTAGTAAAACACGTAAAAAATAATATAATACCCAGCACTTGTAGAAGTGGTAGGAGCAGGAGCATCAACCGGCTGTACTGTTTGTCAATATTTCAATTATAATTCTGACCCATATCATCCGAACAATGTGACACTTGCACATACATGCATAATTTTCTTCAAAGTATATATTGTTACATATTCAATTCTCTCAGAGGGCACGGAGCCGAACTACAAACTACAGGCGATTGTCTCCACCCTCAGTACAGGCCCCGTTGGTCCCAGCGACATGGTGGGCGGCAGCAACGTCGATCTCATTATGAAGTACGTGCTCCTTTAGTACGTTGCGTGTGTCAGGGGGTGGGGGTGGGGGGGTGCATACCTTGAAATGTTTTCAAAACCTTTTCAGCTCATTGTTTCATCGAAATTCCATAACACAGGACTAAGAAGTGAATGTAAAGATAAATCACCATAAAAACGGGAACACATTAGCAATGTCAGAGTTAGATTTTCTTGAATGCTGACAACCCCAAATATGCCTGTTTTATCAGGCACGTGCTGGCAATAAAAGTTCGTTTTCGATTTCTAGACCGGATTATTGTTTGTGTCACTGTGCGTCTGGCAAACTTTTGGCACCACTTACCTCTTCGTAGGTAAACGGTAACCACGGTAATCACAAAAAAAACATACAAATCTGGCAAATGAATAATTTGTAACTTTTTATACGTTATATTATGAAAACATTCTCATCGGATGTATACATGTATGCATGGGCGGGCGGGCGGCTGCACAGACGGAATGACGCGCGGGCTGCGGATGGTTACAAATTTCATCGACATTGATTTATTTTTCTTGAAATATGGATCCATGGCAGATCATTTAATATATCGTAGTGTCCGATATCACATTATAAATATGTACCCTAATTTTGTCAATATCCTCATCAACATCGATGGAAATAGTAGAAATATTCACTTACCTTCTAACTGCAGATTGCATTTGTGTCTGCAGTTCTTTTTCTGCTAATTGAGAATATTGGCGTAAAGGGTTTCGGCCTTGTTCTGATTGAATAACTTTCACTACAAACGAATATTATTGACTTGACCGATCACAATTGGTTCCTGATAAGAGCTGTGCTTGAAACAAGTCAAGCGTCAATGCGGAATCGGTTGGAATAGTTAACCACGATGTTGCATCTATCGTGCATACTATAAAGTATCGATTATTCTCGCTCACGTGACGGTATTCCCGTCTGTTCTCGCCACAGGTGTTGCAGGAGTGACGGTATGATCCTTAAGCCGCAGTTTCCGGCCAGGGCTATCGACGGTCAAATTCTTAAGGTACACATGTACTAATTACAGTGCGCGACATGCGTTAATTCCCCTTTAATCTTCACTCGAATTCTGCATGTGAATTTACTTATTTGTTTCCCTTATACAAGACGTTATTTAAATGCAAACATATTCAAAATGCAAACAATATGCGATTTGCATAGCTATATAAAGAACATCTAGTCTCCATTTTAATATTCACACAGGCCGCCTTTAAGGATATCAATGGACCGGATGGAGAGGCGTGGGTCGCTCACACAGTCATCGGCGGACTAACGTTCTCAAATATCCTCGTGGTGAACCTGGCCAAGGGAACCTCGTACACCATGTACCCTAAGGATACCGGCCTGTACCAGGGGGTAGGTGTGCGGTAATACAATATTAATCAATAAAAGCGGAAAGTCTCATCCCTGATAACCCAGTGCGGACTGCACCAGGCCGAGACTTACTTATAGAAGGTCTAGTTAAGTTCAGTAAATACCTGTCTATTCTATAGGTTGGTGACCTGTTCGCAGTACCGTACGACTCGCCGTTCGGCTGGACGGGCTTCGACTCCATGTACGGACTGACGTTCACGGAGGAGTTCACCACAGAGAGTCCCGCGCTCTACCACGTCTCACAGGGAATCCCTGGCTGGTAAATATAGGCCGCGCTCTGGGAAAACTGGGCCTGATGCTTGTGATTGCAGTGTCTTCCCATATTAGCCTGTGTTATCCGCACAGGCTAATATGGGACGACACTTAGATTTCAGCTAAAAGAGTATACGGTTAACGAAAAATACGATAAAAGCGAGGTGTCGTCACTGATTAGCATGTATACTTCTACTACTTCTACTACTACTGCTACTACTAATGCTGCTGCTGCTGCAGCTGCTGATGCTACTACTACTGCTACTTTTACTACTACTACTACTACTACTACTACTACTACTACTACTACTACTACTACTACTACTACTACTACTACTACTACTACTACTACTACTACTACTACTACTACTACTACTGCTACTTCCACTACACCTGCTACTACTACGTCTTCTACTAGAACTATTTGTTAAAAATCATTATATTTGAAATACTATTGCAATAATTATCATATTTGTATTACTATTGGAACAATCACTTTAGTTATTGTCAAGTTAGTATTATGGCTTTTTGTTAGCGGTCGATGTGAAACTGCTCATTGACTGTGCGTCCGTAGGTTCCAGACCACCATTCTGGGCGAGCTAGACAAGTGGGTTCCGGTTTCCCCTCAGAGAGTCCAAGATATAACGTGGACAGACGACACCGTGACTGCGCCCCTCATGGGAGCGCCGAAGGAGCAGTTCGACTTCTGGTTCATCCTGGGCAGCAAGGAGAACAAGGTCATCTGCGTGATAGGCGTCGACGGTACCGCCACTTTCAAAATGGACCTCAATCTTGGCATCGCCACGTGCCAGTAGCTACGTCAGGTGGAGTGTGACAGAGGAATGCCGTTTCCATTGTGATTGATACATTAGATGATATATAGTTTCGTTGTACTACAGCAGAAAGTAATGTAGCCATGTAAATTGCCTGGGTTCTTTTAGGTGTAATTGAGGTCTATAATCACTTTAGTGTAATGAGGATAAATCAGACGAAAATATTTTGTGTGTGAAAATAAGATATTTAAGTTGTAATTTATCATATACTATATTCAGTCAGTATAAGTCACTGTATATGTATTTTATTTTGTATTATATAAATTAATATATTTTAGATGCGGATGTAGTAACCATTCAGCGAAATAATATGTTATGTAGATATTGTTGTGAGTGTATACTACCGTACTATATTGCTAGTAAATAGCACACGATCGCGAATACAAATATAAAATGTGCACGTATTGTTTTGGTTAATTTGTTTCTTGGTCGGTTTATCGTTCTGACTATAACTGACTTAATGGATCATGACCCAGTCTTGTATAACTGAATATAAGGACGAAGATAAAGGACCCTTAGATGCTCAACTGAGACGCCGAGAAACTTTCCATTTCTCATCAGCATGTGTTAACTTCTTTTCACACTAAAACTGCTCCAACACCGGAAGCAATGGTTTTTAACAAACCAGCTAGTCCTGATTATCATTAAAAAAACGCGTTTTTGAATATTTCAGCAAGTCTAATGAATGAGTGGGTCACATATAAGATTTCTCAGTTGGTTTTACTATAGCCAGATACGCAAAACTGTTCCGTTTTATGGTAGCTCTAGTTTACGATGAATACCGTAATGAAGTTTTCGGACGCTATAATATTTCGGACACCCTCTTTTTAGCAAAAATAATTATTTTTCGTTACCCTTAATTTTCGGACACACTGGCTTTTGTCTATTATTAATGTTTCTTTTTTAATTTTCGAACTGTATATTTTACAGACTTCGGCTCTGTTTTCTTTTACATCGTGACACATCGATCATGGATTTCTACAAGCGGATAAGGTCATAAAACCTGGCAGATGCATGCATGAGGGTAATTGACCATTGCATTCGCGTAATTTGGTAAAAAACCATATATACCGGTAAACAATAATTGATTCACCCAACAGCATTTGAAATAGTGTCGTCCTTATAAGGAAGAACAGGGACCTATACAAACAAAGGGATAAGCAACCTCGCAATATCCCGTTACAGCACGCAAAATAAACCGAGATTTGATAATCTCGATCGATTGGTCCATGTGTAGCGATAATAAACCGGTGCGCGAGATTTGATAATCTCGATTGATTGGTCCCTGTGTAGCGATAATGCGGCTACACGATATCGATTGCGAGGGATTTCGCTTATTGAGCGGGTTACGTTTTTTCGGATTCAAATTATATTATGTTAAATAAACAAGTACCTATTCGTTCAATTGTTGCGTTGTTGATCTCAAAATCAATCATTATTTAGTCTAATTATTACGCAGTATGTCGAACGGGGACCCGATTATCGGACCCTTTGATGAATATTAATTGCCGGTTGTTTTGCCAGGGTTAAATTGCCGTTGTTTATCGCACGTATGTGCATGTACAAAAGACCGGTGTTTTAATAGAATTAAAATGTTACCATGTTTTGTTTTAAATAGCAACATAATCAAGACATGCTAAGTGCAAACAACTCAAAATGTATAACTGTTCTTTTAACCTCTGACGCAGCAAAGTTTCGCATATTCGTTCAATTTTGCCTTGTTTGTCTTGTAAATAAATAATTAGTTATATTAACACGCAGTGTGATACACGGAACCCAATTACCGGATGCGTTGACGAGTAACAATACCATTTGTTTCACAGGGTTTCAATTGCCATTGTATATCGCACATATGTGCATGTAGCAAAGACTGGTCTTTTAATTAATCAATGTTACTCTGCTGTGTGAAAAATATCAACATTATTAACGCCTGCCAATTGCTTACAATTTAAAATGTATAATTGTTCTTTATCATCCGAGACAATGAAGGTTCGCATGCCATTATATTATTCTGTTGGACTCCTTTTGAACATGATATCCATAGTAGTACTGAAAGTCTTTTCGTGATTTCGTGTTCAAGTATTGAACAAAAATCAGCAGAATTTGAAGGCAAGGCAATTCATAAAAGTCGTTTATGTTTTATTTCTCAGTATAAATCAGTTAATCACTGAAACATACACATTAGTTCGTGCATGATAGGTAATCTTGGTATTATTTAAGTTTAAGAGTATGTGTAGAATACATTCATGTTACTAAGTGTAATGAGCATTCAGTTAAAGAAAATATTTTAAAAACTCAATAGCATGTAAAAAAATCACATGTTTGTAAAAGATTTTGCACAAGTAACCATTTGCAATGTGAAATAGAACAGCAAAAATTTGATAATAATACTAACAATTTTCTATTTATTATTTCAACAACAAAAGATTGAGCTTCCTCCTGACATGGTGATGCAGAAGATTTATTCGAAGCCTACAGCAATACAAAAAGCTTACTAAAATTAAAAACCAAATTATCTTGTTTAAACAAGTTTAAAATTTTTATATTTATAATGAGTTTTGGGAACACATTTTTGATTAACATGATCAAAAATCTAACAGTCACTTTTGAGTTAAGCAGAGATATTCACTGCTGGAATGTGTTCATTTATGAAAAAATGCAACAGTTTAATTTAATCAATTGAATATTTAAAACTAATTAATACTGAATTTTCTTTTGTCTTCGGCAAGTCTGAAGGTTTGTGAAGTTTGTTGTCGCCACTGCTTTATATAGTAGACATGAATATAGTAACATCATCTTAGTGATGGGATGGTCAAGGTACGTCTCAGGAAAGGAAAGGAATCCAATTTCCGTGTTGAATCAGACAGTATCCGTATTCTTGGCATAGCTGTGAACACACATGTATGTCAGCACTATTTAAAGTCCACAATGTTTTTCAACCATTAAAAGCTTTTAATGTGGAAATGACCTGGGTTTGTACGCCCAAGTTTTCGCTGGCGTCATGATATTTTCCTTTGCAGAGTCAAACTTTCCGTCTAAAGAGCAAGAAACCCTCTTTTGATTCTTTTCAGCACACTGAAAATATAAAACAATATGAATTTAAACCAACAAGATTAATAAAGGGCTAGTATTGACTGAGCCTTTCCAAAAATGCTGCGACATACGTTGATTAAATTAATAGTGGTTATAAAATAAAAATAAATGACTAAAATTGTATTGTTTTTGAGCTTATACAAAATTATGATTTTTCAAATAATGCAAATGAAATTTGCACCACACAATAGATTGAAATGCAACGTTTGTAAAGATACCATCATGATTATTATAGGGCTAGAATTGACCGAGCCTTTCTTAAAATGCTGCGACATATTTGATTAAATTGATAGTTATTACAAAATAAAAAAATGACTAAATTTGTATAATCTTTGAGCTAATACAAAATTATGATTTTGCAAATAATGCAAATTAAATTTGCACCACACAATGCATTGAAATGTAACGTTTGTAAAGATACAAACATGATAACTATAGGGCTAGTATTGACCGAGCCTTTAGAAAAGAGCCACAACATATGTTATCAAACTGAAATTGTAAAAAATAAAAAAAATGACTAAAATTGTATTGCTTTTGTGCTCATTCAAAATCATGAATTTGCATATAGTACAAATAAAAGTAGCATCACACAATGCGTTGAAATGTAATGTTTGTAAAGATACCCTTAAGATTAATATAGGGCTAGTATTGACTGAGCCTTTCGAAAAGAGCCACGACATATGTTGATCAAACTGATAGTGATTACAAAATAAAAAAATGACTAAAATTGTATAATCTTTGAACTAATACAAAATTATGCCTTTGCCAATTGTGCAAATTAAATTTGCACCACACAATGCATTGAAATGCAAGGTTTGTAAAGATACCAACATGATATATATAGGGCTAGTATTGACTGAGCCTTTCAAAAAGAGCCACGACAAATGTTAATGAAACTGATAGTGGTAAAAAAATAAAAAAAATGACTAAAATTATATTGCTTTTGTGCTCATTCAAAATCATGAATTTGCAAATAATACAAATAAAATTAGCATCACACAATGCGTTGAAATGTAATGTTTGTAAAGATACCCATAAGATTAATATAGGGCTAGTATTGACTGAGCCTTTCGAAATGAGCCACGACATATGTTGATCAAACTGATAGTGATTACAAAATAAAAAAATGACTAAAATTGTATAATCTTTGAGCTAATACAAAATTATACCTTTGCAAATAATGCAAATTAAATTTGCACCACACAATGCATTGAAATGTAACGTTTGTAAAGATACCAACATGATATATATAGGGCTAGTATTGACTGAGCCTTTCAAAAAGAGCCACGGCATATGTTGATGAAACTGAAAGTGGTAAAATATAAAAAATGACTAAAATTGTATTGCCTTTGTGCTCATTCAAAATCATGAATTTGCTAATAATACAAATAAAATTAGCATCACACAATGCGTTGAAATGTAACGTTTGTAAGAATACCAACATGAATAGTATGGAGCTTTATTTGACCAAGCCTTTTGAAAAAAGCCACGACACACGTTTCTCGGATTATGGAAGTGTAAACAATGATACGCATGATTTGGTGAAAATACCCACCGTTGTTTTATAAATAAATACAAAGCAGTGTCGAAAACAAATGAAACAATAAGATGTATCAAACTCAACAAACCTTTGCAATGAATACTTCTGTGTTGGCAACACTTGGTTAATTTGTACTCTTATTCTTTCTCGATTGCTTTGTCACGGTCTCGCTTTGTCAAAATGGCGGCTGTGAAAATTTGCCTCGAAGCGCGAAGTCTCGTTGGGTCGCAAGTCTCGTTTCCCTTTTGCGTACCAACGCGTTAGCTTGTTCTTCGGTTCAGTGAGTGTCTCATCCCTTTGTTTGTATTGTTTGTATAGGTCCCTGGGAAGAAGAATGTTTTCTGTTTTAACTTTTTTGTTCTATATCATTTCAGGCAAGAGTTATCAAAGCTGTGGAGTTGTATTTATTTTTTAAAGCAGAAAAAGAAGAGTTAATCACAGTTATACATTGATTTGTTGCTGTTATTTCAATATAAATATAAGTATCGTACACCTTCAATGTATGTCTCTAAATTTTCAGACACCTGATATTTTTGAATATTTTTCGTATCAAATTTTTAAATGTCCGAAAACTTAGAGTAATTACGGTAATCATATATCACTGCGTAAAAAATATAAGAGACGCGAAGACCAAGATTCACGAAAATTTGGGCAAGATTTGGCCGTCAAGAGTATCGTCAACGTCTACGTTATTTTATTTACACTCCTGACTTCGGTTTCAAACCACTGCTCTGGCGCACTGATTAACATAGGAATTCACAAGAACGGTAATATATGAGCCGCGCTCTGTAAAAATCGGGCTTAATGCATGTGCCTAAAGTGTCATCCCAGATTAGCCTGAGCAGTTCACACAGTTTAATCAGGGATGACACTTCCCCATGGAATGGATTTTCGTTTAGAAAAGATTTAATTTTAACGAAAAATTACACCAAAGCGGAAAGTGTCGTTCCTAATCTGTGACGTCACTTTACACGCACGCATTAAGCTCTTTGATTCCACAGTACAACTCATATATATTAGCTACAATGCTCGCCCACTTAATTTAAACTATGAAATAGGATAGGTTACGTGCTGCAAAATGGATTGACCTTCTCTAAGATGGACCGGTGAAATGGGTCGCCCAATCAGAACTGTGGGTGTGCGCGTAACATCACCACTAGAGTTTAAAGTGCAATGTAATATAAAAGGTCCAACTTTGCGTATTAAGATCAATTTCAAACTTGGCCGAGGCGCCATTTTAACAAAATTTCTGGGAATGGTTCATGGTAATTGGGCAAAACATGTCTTTAAGAGTGTTCACAGGTTTAATATAGCCATAAGTATAAGCACAACATCCTTCTTCGGACTCAGTCGAGATATCATTTGGATAAACCTTCTGAGTAAGTTTCATGAAGATTAGGCAAAACATTTGACAACTAAAAAGTTCACACGGTTTTACACTGCTTAACGGATCGAAACCATTTTCGAAATCAGCCGATTTGTCACTGGGACACATTTTCTTACAAAGTTTCATGAAGATTGGTCAATACACATTGCCGCTAGAGGATTCGCAAGCTCTTTCTTCTAATTGAGCGCAGGACCAGGTTTTCGATGCAATCAGACCTAGTCTCGAACTCGGTCGAGATGTCATTGGGCCAAATGTTATGAGCATGTTTCATGAAGATTGTTCAATAAATATGTGTTCACAAGGCGAAAGAGTACGACGAACGACGGAAAAATACGACCACAGAATCTCAGCATGAGAACGTTGGGCTCAGATGAGTTAAAATCAACGATACTCATTTGCATCCTTTATTTCGACCAGGTGTTTTCAGACGTTAATGATATATTTGCAAGAAATCAACACTATGCGACAACAGCCTCTTTCATCACATACTCATTTAATCTAGTTTAAATATTAACCCTCCTTATTTTCTTTTGAACACTACATCTACATAGTACATCTAAGAAGTACAAATAAGTTTTCTAGGTTGTTTTAATGCTGTGATCAAATGTTTATTATGAGAAATTCTAATGGAACGTTGCTGCTAAGTATAATAAAATTACATGACCGGTTAATATTTTACAGTTATAATCGATAAATATGTGAGCTCATAACTTTGCGCTCAATACTACGCGTGTACCTGCACTTAGTAGGGTTAATGATACAGTATTTAAATCTTTACATTAATTTGTTCAACCGAGGATAATTCAGGCTATTGATTAATTTGGCAGTAAAGTGATACAGAAGAATTCTTAACGGAAACTCCCATAAAATGTATGTACTCTCGGCGTTCCAATAGTACAGAACTCATTTTAACAATATTTTGTGAGTTTTGTTGCACGGGAGGCAACTATGGGATAGATTGTGTCAAACTTATAATTGTAGTCTCCCCAACTAAGCCGATTTGACAACATATGTTGCAAATTCAAAATCGAAACTTATTGCTGATAAGAATGAAAATAATTGTTTGAAACGTACCGTTAATGTGTTACTAAATCAATGCATAAGAAAACAAAAGCTTGACGAGGTATTTATATATTTCCAATAAAATATTGCGTTTAAACGATGTCTAAAAATTAAAAAAAGATTGCGTCTTTTACCGCATATAACCGTTCTCTTGCTTTATTTACGTTAACCATGAACAACAGCGTTAATATTGACATACCTGGATTACTCTGCAGTGAAATATATTATCTAGAATCTAGAACATTGTGTGACCTAAGCAAGTTATCTTAACACGAACACACGACGATGTTAACATGATAAGGCTCAGACCATAATTCAGTTTCATAAAATAAATGATCGGCATCTACATACACTCAGTCTACACGGAGCGGGGTAAATGAAAGTTCACTTCCTGTCAGGACTTTATTGGTTAGATTAGATCTAGAACATAACTGAATGTGATCAAACAGGCGCTAAACATGATTAAAAAATTAACACGTGGAATTTCTTAACTAATGGGTAATACGTTTTTAGCATATCGGTAAATATGTTCACTAATATTGGAACTGTATATGAGTCGCGCTCTGGGAAAACGGAGTTTAATGCAAGTGCGTAAAGTGTCGTTCCAAAATAGCCTCTTCAGTCCGCACAGGTTTATCAGGGACCAAACTCTCCGCGTTTTTGGTATTTTTCGTTTAAAAGAAGTATGTCCTAAGCAAAAATCAAGTTTAGTAAAAATAATATCGTCGCTGATCAGCCTGTGTTTACTGCACAGGCTTATCTGGAACAACACTTAAGCACATGCATTTAAACCCGTTTTCCCAAAAGCGAGTTTCACATACTAGTATTATAAAACTCCGATTCATATTTAACACTCTGATCATGGTTCGTATTTCAGCATAGCTGTCTCGGTTTCTCCAACCCAAGACAAACATGACGGTTACTGAAGGCCCGGACGCTGAGGTGTCGGTCATTGATGGCTCAGACCACGACGACGGCGACGACGGATATATGACGGTGGACAGCAGGGACCAGATTCTTGATCACGCCGACAGGGAGTCAGTCCACGTGGAAGTGAGAGGCGAAAGCCCGGATGTACCGGAGGTGACGACAAGGGCGGCAAAGGCGCCCGACGGAGGTTGGGGTTGGTGTGTGGTCCTTGGAGCGCTTATTATGAGAACGGTGATAGGTAACAACTGTCTCCTCATCTTTCTTTGATGTCCGTAGAAATGCAGTGTGGTAAAACAATTGTTATGTTACGAATAGCATATATACAAACACATTAAATTATATTACGGTTTTCATCGCAAGACAAAAAATATGTTTAAATAGTATTAGCAGCGACCAGATTTAGTAGTAACAGAAGAAGTTTAAAAATGAAATATCAATAATAAATTATTTAAGAGATGACTTGTATCGTGTCAAGGTGGGTTTGGCCGCTCACACGGTCTGTTCTACCTGAGATTCAAGGACCGATATGGCGGAACTGCGACCGAGACGGCACTGGTGACGTCACTTACAGGCTTCGTCCGCATGTCATCAGGTATAATTATCAAATTTTAACTTATCATAGAGGTCATTTATTCCAAGAAATTAGATTCTGGTAAATTCACAGTATCCTATAATATTCCGGAAGTGAGCTAAAGGCGTTCGTCGAAGTCCCATATCCGTGTCTGTCTCTTTACCATTTCCGGCACGTTTCATCCCGTAAATTGAGCCGGAAGTGAGATCATCGCGTCAATCCGTTTTCAGGTCCATTCGTGAGTATTCTCAGCGGCCGCTTCTCATGCCGCTGGATTACCGCCATAGGGACTGTGGTCCTCATGGCCGGCGTCGTCATGACCGGATATTCCCCGAACCTGCTGTTCCTTTACTTCAGCTATGGCATCGTTGCAGGTTCGTATACAAAACGTAACCTTAAATCATTTTGCGATGTCTAAAACAAGTCGTTTTTTAAATAAATACACAATTAGATTGGCAACAAGTGGTACTAGACCCTTTGTTTTCTTCAATGAAGCCTCCATTTCGATGTTTTCGGTTCGGAACTTGATGTAGCTCGAAGGTTTTCAGCTAGTATTTCACATTATATTAAGCTATGTATTACTTGAACAGTAAAGTAGAAGAATAACACTCGAAATGCAGCTTTGTAGAATCAAGCAGATTTTACCCTAATTGCTGACAGAACATAATTCGGATTGTTGTTCGATTATTGTTTTAGTATAAATATTGTCTGAGTACAGGCTTTTACGCTTTTTCGTTATTTGGGCGCTATTAAACAATAACCGACAATGGTATACATTCCCAGGTCTCGGTAGATCCTTGGCGATGACGCCGTGTCCGATTCTGCTGGGCTACTACTTCGATAAGCGTAGGAGCCTCGCATTCGGTATTGCGTCTGCCGGTTTCAGCATAGGAGGATTTGCGATCACTCCGCTGATAGAACTACTTTTCCAGGAATATGGCTACTCTGGCGCATTTCTCGTTCTCACTGCGTTTACCATGAACATTTTCGTAGCTGCAGCCTTGTTCAGACCAGTACAAGCCAATAGCAAACGGGAGAAGTGTTCAAGGTTTGTCAATGCTTTCAGCCGTACGCACAATTGTAAAAAAAACTTAGTAAAGCATGCATATTTATAAAATTGATATTACGTATTTTAAAACTACGTGTTGGAAAAATGATACTTATGCTATACATGTATATGTAGATGATTTCATATGTTTTTTAAATGTACATAAGTAGTTTTTTTTCCATGGCTAATTGTTTTCATATAAATAGTAAGTCCATTGACTGTAATTAATGAAGCTTCTTCAATCGCTTCATAAGATCCGTTCATATCACTTTTATTATAAATCTTTAACGTCTACAGACAGTCAGTGGAATCAGATGAAACAAAACAAGCCCTGATTCAAACAGCAATAGTGAATAATGAACTAGTGAATAATGAACTACGTCAAACTGATGCTATAGCCGTGAATGGTTCTGCAGTGAATGGACACGTTCAAGAGTCAACCAATGTTCTCACGACGTGTGATAGCAATTCGACTACTTGTCATCTCGCTATTACTAATTATGAAAATATTGAAATACCAATGGAAGACAGGTCTGAATCTGCAAAAACGGATACTTTCTTTCCTAAAATAATTACAAATGAGTTTGATACAAGCAACGTGAACAAATCAGTACCAAACGACGAAGTGACTAGTCATAAAACGAGCCGTAAAATAAGCGTAGAAAAAACAGCTTCAGAGGACGCTGAAATAATTGGAACCGAGACTAAAACTATCAGTGAAACATCTGAGAACGAGACTAAAACAAAAAATGACAATGACGGCAAGAAAAAGAAGCAAACATGGATGTCATGGTCGATTTTGAAGAACCCGAGGTTCATGTGTTATACGTTCGCCATGTTTTGTTTCTCACTTCCGGCCTCCGGGACGTTCCTTCCGGCGTTGGCCAAATCAAAAGGTTGCACTGGTAGGTAATTACTGCGCATATTTAGCATTTTATTAACATAGACGCAGAAACAAAGCTCTGTCTGAAATTATGTATATATACATTGTGTATAAACATTATTAAAGGCAAACTCACAAAGCGTACTATCGTTCTTTTTAAATGCTAATATATTTATACAGCATGATTAACACCCTGCTATTTCTTATTATGATAGTTATATACAATAATAGAAACAAACATGTGATGTCCAGGATTTCTATAAGTTATAACATGTGATGTCCTAAGGATTTCTATAAGTTATAACATGTGATGTCCAGGATTTCTATAAGTTATAACATGTGATGTCCTAAGGATTTCTATAAGTTATAACATGTGATGTCCAGGATTTCTATAAGTTATAACATGTGATGTCCTCAGGATTTCTATAAGTTATAACATGTGATGTCCTCAGGATTTCTATAAGTTATAACATGTGATGTCCAGGATTTCTATAAGTTATAACATGTGATGTCCTCAGGATTTCTATAAGTTATAACATGTGATGTCCAGAATTTCTATAAGTTATAACAAAGCATATTCAGCAAACCTTCCATTGGCGAAATATCATCCGCACTTACATCTTTATAGGGCAACTTTTCTTTCAAGGTAGAAAACATTATTCCAAACAGGTTACACATCCTTATATAAAAAAACACTTCTTTTTCAGAGATTCAAGCAGCCACCATACTATCTATAAGCGCCGGTTGTGACACGGTAATACGTGTCATCTCCGGGTTCGTCCTTGACCTCAAGTTTTTTCGGAACAAGCGCCCCCTGGTCTTTAACATCGTCACTTTCTTCCAAGGCTCCGTGCTCTTCCTGTTTCCCCACATGACCAGTTTCTCGGGGTTCGCCTGGCTATCCGTTCTCGAGGGGACCTTCACGGGAATTAAAATGGCACAGGTATATTTATGTACCTTTTTTGTAATTGAATTTATCCGACGAGTTTAAGTAATGTTTACACGGCGAGGCTTGCCGAGTCATGTTGGCCTTTCTGAAACGAGTCGGATATATTCAAGTTCAAATAGACACTAACATAATATTCTATTTTTCCTACAATTTTTATTAAAACATATCTGGTGAGACAATTTAAATATTAGCTTTTAATTGTTAAAAAAAAGAGTCAAACAGTTAAACCTATGTTAACATGCGTACTTATTTAAAATTATGGGTGATCAGTCACGGTTACGCCACACGAAATAGGCCTCGACAATTCCATACAAAGGCAGAGCAATCCGACAATATATCGCTACATTCCTAGATCCAAGTTAATCAGCATTCCAAATGTTACTCACTAAGGTAGAACAAAAAAAGATTTGTTCAAACAAACCTAAATTCTTGTACTAAAAACAAAGATTGGTGCGATTTTCAATTTACAAATTGTGTATCCTTACGTCAAGCATAATCAATTATTTATCCCCGTCGATTTAAACTGTTGGCGTAAGCAGGCTATTCTTTGTTGATGTACTTTCGTCAATCAACTAACCAAGAAACGAACTATTCCGTCCAAAATTTAAAAGAACTATGAACCACAATTTAAAGGTGTAAATGTCTTTTTAAGTCTCTGACACTGTTCCCAATACGTATTTTGTTTTTCGAAAAAAATTCACACAATGTCACTTTAAAACATTGTGTTATTCGTGTACATGTTACATTATACAATCATTTTAATATGCAATCACCTCCGTTTCATTTTCATTTGGTTATATATTCCAACACTTTTATTCATATTTTATCATTATAATCCACCCTTAAAACGCAAAAAATCATAATCCAACTGCGTTTCAAAATGCGTTTCAAAATGCCCAGACATTAGCGTCCTTAAACTGAATGATGCAATCAAGTGATAACGTCATTGGGCAAGTGCGTGCAGTTTTGCGATTTGTTTTGCATCAAGTTAAAAAAAAATCAATAAAAACTCTGTTGTGGATTTAAAACTTATGGCTAATGTTACAGGATTGGATGTTGATACATTTAAACGAGTTACATCGTATAAATTTGGACCTTTCACCGGAAACCAAATTCCAAAAAGTAGTCCCTTGTGTACTTGTAGTATGAGTGTAAAGGCAGTTAGGCGTTAAAAGAAAAGTTTATCCGACACCCAGAGTATACTTTAATGAAATGATTAAGCTGTGGGATAAAATGGTGTTATTGTTTCCTTTGTGATGTTGTTTTTTGTTTATAATAACACCCTCGTATTTAATATATTAAAATTGTTTAACGTTAACATGTTTATATTCATTGGCGTTCCCATATGTACTTCTCAAAGTGTCATTTCTTTATTAATTACTTTTCATTAAAGAAGAATAATAATATTTGTTTTCATCATTTATTTGAATTAGGGATGCCAACGAAGAGCGGGACTGGTGTTCTTCATTTAATTATTGAAGTATTCGAATATTTTAGTATTCGATTGCCCGGTATTCAATATATGGTAACAAGACCTGAATGTTAGTATTTTATTATTAACAAAGTTGTCACGCACAGATCATGAAAACGAGAAGCAATATAATCTGTTAAATTGCATCAATTATATACACGTACAAGTCCTACAAATCAAAAAGTTATCATCCGCGGTTATCTTATGTTACTCACTTAAAATGACAGCCGTTTGACGCCTATGGTAACCATGTAAGCAACAACCGTTTAAAAGTTTCGAAAATGATATGACTCCGGAAACTTGTTTAATTGAACTTAATTGAGCATTATGCACTTGATACTAGACCACGGTTGACACGTTCAACTATGGGATTATCAGTTTCAGTGGTGTACGGAAGAAACCCCCTCCGGAAGAAACCCCCTTCGCTAAAAACGGCAGGGCGGAAGAAACCCCCTTTCATAGTTTGCATACGCGGAAGAAACCCCCTCGCTAGTTTTGCAAAGGCGGAACAAACCCCCTTCGAGTTTTCAGACAGGCGGAATAAACCCCCTTCCATAGCGGAACAAACCCCCTTCCAGACGATTTAGTTACATTTAAACGCACGGTAATTGATTACAGAAATTCACTTTAATTTTCAGAAAGTTCTCGGGAAGCACGTTTTTTGCATGATTCAATTTTTTTAAAAGACGAATGCTTCGGTTATTATAGGAAAATATGTACGAAATATCTTCGTCACTATCGGCTCTGGGTGCTAATTTTGTGTGTTTGTTATTTTTATCAATCAAGTACAAGTTAACGCATATAAAAATGGTATAATCTCACTGAAACGCGTGCAAGACAAATTCACACGAGCATCTCATCATTAACAACTTGTGAACAAACGGCCGGTACACCTCTTTACTCAGCACATAACAGTTTGGAAATAGATATTCGCACCTGCATTTAATTATATAAAAGGTCCTTTAATGTACCGGCTAGTTTTGATAATGATTGGCGCCTTTGCGGCTCGTGTGAAGTTATGTACAGTTTTTTTAAATTACATTTGCTCGATTAATTGGTATGTATATGTATACACATCGTTGGTATTTCGAATATATCAATAATGGAGATCATCAAGAACAACAAGGGTGGGCAGAAGTTGTGTTACATGGGGTACTGCTACACGAAGAAAGCAAAGTCAGCGGTAAGCAAGCGTTGGGAGTGTGACCAACGGGGTTCACAGAAATGCCGTGCTATTGCTACCACTGATCTAGAGGTAAGTAATATTATACCATGTACTTATACTAAAAAATAAATGAGTCTTTTTCTACAAAACCCATGTATTGCGATTATTTTTATATAATATTAATTTTGCATAAAATTCCAATTCGTCACATCTATATTAGTCATAATTACATTTTTAAAAAGGCTCGGACAAATGAATAAGTACTTGATATTATAAGTTAAACGATTGACCTGTTTCATCGATATGTATGCTTTATGTTTCAGCTCACCGTAATGAAGTCAGTGACAGAGCACACCCATGCCGCCGACATGTTCAAGGGAAAGACTTAATACTTAGGAAGGGGATTTATTCCGCCTGTCTGAAAACACGAAGGGGGTTTATTCCGCCTGTCTGAAAACTCGAAGGGGGTTTGTTCCGCGTATGCAAAACTAGCGAGGGGGTTTCTTCCGCGTATGCAAACTATGAAAGGGGGTTTCTTCCGCCCTGCCGTTTTTAGCGAAGGGGGTTTCTTCCGAAAGGGGTTTATTCCGGTAATCGTTTCAGTTTCAACCAACTGTCGGACAACAGTAGGGTTGAAGGTCGTTTTGACACCTACCCTGTGTACTTGAGAAGTTGGCGACATAGAGTGATGTTATTTAGATACTACATGTAACAGCTTACATATACGTTCTTAATACGCCTATTAATCAAAGTAAAGACACAGGTATTCGAATAATTCGTATCTTACGAATATTCGAACCTACAAATATGCGTTGTCATTCCTAATTTTTATAAATCAATCTCAATTTTGAAATTAGGTAAATACTCACAATTAGTTTGTTATACAATTTGGTATATTTTTTTCAGGTTGTGTAAGTTATGCGTTGACAAATACAGGTACTTGAATATTAAAATAGATGAATTTTTAAAAATAAAAAGCGAGACATTTGTTTATTTAAAAAAGCTCCACTGATTTTTGGCAAAGCCTTGTTTTCAAATTTGATTTTCAATACAGTAACTATAAAATATTAAAACAAGATAAATACTTAAAACATAGACGCTCTTTCCGCGCAATTTTCAGACGGTTCTGCTTGTAATAGACAGTGTCCGCAAGAGGTTGACATAAGAAAATGGACGTCAACTAAGAAGAACGTGTAGCATCACTTCAACTAACTAAGTACCACACCAGTATATATCAAACGTGGATGATACGTTTTAACTTCATATCAATTTTCTTTTCTGAACATCATTTTCTGATACTCCTTTATAACCTGAAATTAACATAAACACTTTGGACATATGAAATCTGTTTTATATCATTTGGCTTCATTTCGACCATTATAATAAGATCTGCATATTTTATCCTATGTATTTATTTACTCTACTATTTTACCAATTTATAACCTCCACTGTTGATATATGCTTGACCTCTACTTTTTGACCCATGAATGATTTTTTTAACTACCACGTTATGTATGTCCGCCACTATTTTACCTGCGTATGACATTAACTCTGTAACCAATTTATGACATTAACTACTTGACCCATGTATGACCTCCACTATTTCACATACATGTATGTATAACATTTACTATTTTACCTATGTATGTCCTCCACTATGTCACATACGTATAACACTTACTATTTTACCTATGTATGTCTTCCACTATTTCACATATTTATAACACTTATTATTTTGCCTGTATGCCCTCCACTATTTCACATATGTATAACACTTACTATTGTACCTATGTATGTCCTCCACTATTTCACATATGTATAAAAACACTTACTATTTAACCTATGCATGACCTCCGCTATTTCACATATGTATAACACTTACTATTGTACCTATGTATGTCCTCCGCTATTTCACATATGTATAACACTTACTATTGTACCTATGTATGTCCTCCACTATTTCACATATGTATAACACTTACTATTGTACCTATGTATGTCCTCCGCTATTTCACATATGTATAAAAACACTTACTATTTAACCTATGTATGTCCTCCGCTATTTCACATATGTATAAAAACACTTACTATTTAACCTATGCATGACCTCCGCTATTTCACATATGTATAACACTTACTATTGTACCTATGTATGTCCTCCGCTATTTCACATATGTATAAAAACACTTACTATTTAACCTATGTATGTCCTCCGCTATTTCACATATGTATAAAAACACTTACTATTTTACCTATGTATGTCCTCCGCTATTTCACATATGTATAAAAACACTTACTATTTAACCTATGTATGTCCTCCGCTATTTCACATATGTATAAAAACACTTACTATTTAACCTATGCATGACCTCCGCTATTTCACATATGTATAACACTTACTATTGTACCTATGTATGTCCTCCGCTATTTCACATATGTATAAAAACACTTACTATTTAACCTATGTATGTCCTCCGCTATTTCACATATGTATAAAAACACTTACTATTTTACCTATGTATGTCCTCCGCTATTTCACATATGTATAAAAACACTTACTATTTAACCTATGTATGTCCTCCGCTATTTCACATATGTATAAAAACACTTACTATTTAACCTATGCATGACCTCCGCTATTTCACATATGTATAAAAACACTTACTATTTAACCTATGCATGACCTCCGCTATTTCACATATGTATAACACTTACTATTTTACCTATGTATGTCCTCTACTGTTTCACATATGTATAACACTTACTATTGTACCTATGTATGTCCTCTACTGTTTCACAAATGTATAACACTTACTATTTTACCTATGTATGTCCTCTACTATTTCACATATGTATAACACTTACTATTGTACCTATGTATGTCCTCTACTGTTTCACATATGTATAACACTTACTATTGTACCTATGTATGTCCTCTACTGTTTCACATATGTATAACACTTACTATTGTACCTATGTATGTCCTCTACTGTTTCACATATGTATAACACTTACTATTTTACCTATGTATGTCCTCTACTATTTCACATATGTGTAACACTAACTTTTTAACCTATGTATGACCTCCACTATTTCCCATATGTATAAAATTTACTATTTTACCTATGTATGTCCTTTACTGTTTGACCTTTTTGTGACATTCTTGTTTGACCTGTATATCAACTCCATTAGTTTATCTTTGTATGATATCCTTAGTATCTCAACTATTAGACCTATACCATGTAACCGTTATTGTACCCCATTACATTAAGCTTTTGTACCCAACAAGGGTTTCCCTGTATGCCTTTGTTGTTTACCTTTAAGGGCAGTGTGGTGTTACTAGACATGCTGGGTGTGGACAAGTTCGCCAGCTCCCTGGCCGTGCAGTCGGCGGCACAGTGCTTATCTATTCTAGTGGGACCTACCATTTCAGGTACATGGCAAGTGTGTATTTCAAAGTTTATGAGGTCCATCCGCGCATGGGGCTGCATTATATGCGGACCCTGAATGTGCCCAGGTAATACTAGACTCACGAAAGTTGTAACGAAATTTAAATTATAGCTGCAATATCCAGCTATCTTCTGTAGTTACTGAAATATTTTCAATGTTGGTGCGGTCTTGTGTTGTGTGGAGAAGCCAGTATACCCACAGGAAACCGCACCTGTCCGGTATGGTGACCACCAAACAAACTCTCATCCTTCTTGGAACTGGAATTGAATCCGGGTCGTGTAGGTGAGAAGCGTGTCTACCAACCACTGATCTCACCAGACAGCCAGTAATGGCCTATAATTTCACACTAATTATATGTTTTGAAGGGAAGTGATTTGTAACCCATGAACATAATAGCGGGCATATAATCTTTTCAAAATTGCTTATAACTAAGTAATTGAATAATACTTTATCATGTTATTAGCTGAGGCGGCCATCTATGTTAAACACTTTGGGAATACATGAAGGAATTAAAGATTATACATGTATATTTCAAACATAATGTTAGAATATGTTTTAGCAAGCATGTTTGACGGCTGTCATTAAGTGTATTGTTCATAATCTGTGTTATAGAACAACTGGTCGACGTTTGTTTAACATTTTCTGTAAAATAGAATGACTGGTCGACTTCTGTTATTTATATTATGTGTTAAGATCAACACGTCAACATCTATTGTTTATTTTCTGTGTTACAAAACAACTGTACGACCTATTTTGTATTCTGTTTTACAGGTCGATTGGTTTATGTCTATTTTTCATATTTTGTGAAACAGGATGACTGTTCGAAGTCTATTGTTCATATTATGTGTAACAGGTCGAATGATCAACGTCTATTGTTTATAATTTGTTTAACAGGTCGATTGGTCGACGTGTATTGTTCATAGTTTGTTAAGATGTCGATACATCGACGTCTTTCGCGTATAGTCTGTGTTTCAGGTCGACTGCTCAATGTCTATTGTTCCGATTCTGTGTTACGGATCGACTGGGTAACGTCTATTGTTCATATTCTGTTTTACAGGTCGACTTTTCAACGTCTTTTGGTCCTATTCTGTAGTGCATGTCTACTTGTGAACGTTTATTATTAATCATATTCAGCGTAACATGTCTACTTGTTCACGTTAATTGTTCATAACCTGTGTTAGAGGTCGACTTGTTCACGTTAATTATTCATATTCTGTGTTGCACGTCGCCTTGTTCACGTTAATTGTTCATATTCTTTGCTGCATGTCGACTTGTTCACGTTAATTGTTCATATTCTGTGTCACATGTCTACTTGTTCACGTAAATTGTTTATATTCTGTGTTAGAGCAGGATTTGTTCACGTTACTTGTTCATATTATGCGTTACATGTCTACTTGTTCACGTTCATTGTTTATATTCTGTGTTACATGTCTACTTGTTCACGTAAATTGTTCAAATTCTGCGTTACAGATCGACTAGCTCACGTTAATTGTTCATATTCTGTGTTGCATGTCGACTTGTTCACGTTAATTGTTCATATTCTGTGTCGCATGTCTACTTATTCACGTTACATTCTTATATTATGTGTTACATGCCTACTCGATCACGTTAATTGTTCATATTTTGTGTTACAGGTCTACTTGTTCATGTTTATTGTTCATAATCGATGTTACAGGTAGATTTGTTCACGTTTATTATTCATATTCTGTCTTACAGGTCGACTTTTTCACGTTCATTTTTCATATTCTGTGTTGCATGTTTACAGTTCGACATGTTGACTTCATTTGTTAATATTCTGTGTTGCTTGTCGACTGGTTGAATTCAATTGTTCATATTGTGTGTTACAGGTCGACTTGTTGACTTCATTAGTTAATATTCTGTGTTGCTTGTTCTACTGGTTGAATTCAATTGTTCATATTGTGTGTTGCTTGTCGATTGGTTGACTTCAATTGTTCATACTCAGTTTAACATGTCGACTAGGCGACATCTACTGTTCATTATCTTTGTTACAGGTCTACTTGTTGACTTCAATTGTTCATATTCTGTGTTGCTTGTCGACTGGTCGACGTCTATTGTTCAAATTCTGTCATGCTTGTCGACTGATTGACTTCAATTTTCCATATTCTGTGTTGCTCGTCGACTGGTCGACGTCTATTGTTCTTATTCTGTGTTGCAGGTCGACTAATTGACACTTCCGGGTCATACCAAGGCGCCTTCATCTTCGGTGGAAGCTCAATTTTATTAGGGGGCGTTGTCATGGCAATGGGAAATATTTACAATAAAATACTAACGAAACGATCCACGTCTGCGATAAAACAGGAAGGCAAAGAAGAAAATTGACATCAACTGAAAACGATAGAATGCATTTATCGTCGATTTGGGAAAGATTGCCTACATGATTTTGCTACCTTAAATAATTGCAATATTTTGTCAGCATTACAAACTTCCATATAGAATGCATTGTTAGAATTATATTGTTTCATCTAAGTGACCTCGTATTTGACCATGAGAGAAATAAATAGGTTATTTCTATTATTGCATTCATAGTTCGTTCACCCACGTCAGATGAATATTGCTCTGTGATGTGTTTACTACGTCATAATCTCAATTGTGATGCGATATTTGTCACGAAACTCAATTTGTAAATCGTATCTTAATAAATTAACTCAAATAAAACTATTTTATTAAGACACTTACTTAAAATATATTAACAATTAACATATTTTATGTCACACAAAAGGTTATTAAACATCGTCTAAACATATCGTAGCTTGTTAGGTTTAAAGGCCGTATTGTACAGGCAGGACCTGGTGAACAATCTCAATTTAGCATGTTTGTTTTGGAGCAGTGAAGTGGTGACAAAATAACTCAGGTGAATCTTATATAAATGATACTGTTAAATAGAATATTTTAATGCGAGACAATTGACATTTCATAACAGATATAAGTTTGTTTAATAATACAATTTATACTTAAATACTTATTATTGTATTGTATTTCTATGGAAAATATTGTTATATTTAATGTACCTATAAATGTCTGTGTTGTTTTGCCTTGTTAAAAAGCTTGGTGGTGGTTGATCAACATTTTCCTCAATACTGTCTTTTTTGTTGCTGTCGGTGTAAGATTGTTTCGGACACCAAACATGTAATTCTCAAAAAAGATTATGAGTTATGATTAGATAATATCCTTTCTATAATATCGGACTCGGCTGATTTTCAACAAAGACGCGTATTTGACATGTTTTATTATGATTTGTCTTCCTTCTTTTTTCTAGGACACGGTTTTATTATGATTTGTCTTCCTTCTTTTCTCTAGGACACGGTCATTCTACTGGATATCCTGGGTGCGGACAAGTTCGCCAGCTCCCTGGCGGTGACGATGGCAGCACAGTGCGTGTCTCTTCTGGTGGGGCCTACCATTTCAGGTACATGGTCTTGAATTTCACACTTAATATTGGGTAGTAATTGTTCATTCGTGAATTTGATAGCAAAAGCTAAGTCTTCTTGTTCACGTTAATTGTTCAAGTTTTGCGTAACATGTCTGCTTGTTCACGTTAATTATTCATATTCTTATGTACAGGTCGATTTGTTCACGTTAATTGTTTATATTCTGTGTTACAGGTCGACTTGTTCACGTTCATTGTTCATATAGCTGGGTTACAGGTTTACTTGATCACGCTTATTGTTCATATCCTGTGTTACAGGTCGACTTGTTGACTTCAATTGTTCATATTCTGTGTTGCATGCCGACCGGTTGACGTCTATTGTATATATTCTGTGTAACAGGTCTACTTATAGTCGTCATGTGTTAATATTCTGTGTTGCTTTTCGACTGATTGACTTCATTTGTTCCTAATCTGTGTTACATGACGACTGGTTCACGTCTTGTGTTCATATTATGTTGCCTGACGACTGGTCGACGTCTATTGTTCTTATTCTGTGTTACAGGACGACTAATCGACACTTCCGGTTCATATCAAGGCGCCTTCATCTTCGACGGAAGTTCGATTTTATTAGGGGGCGTTGTCATGGCAATTGGAAATCTTTACAATAAAATCGCAACGAAAAGGTCCAACCTTGCAGAGACATAGAAGGGAACAGAAGAGAATAGACATTAATTGAAAACGAAAGAATGCATAAATGATCGATTCGCTAACGATTGTGTTCACTGCTTTTGGTGTCTAGAGTTTTAAATAATGATCCAGAATTAAAGAAAACGGAATAATTGTTGCAGACAATAAATTGTTAGCTTTGAATAGTTCAATCTGGGTGACCAGGTATTGACTATGAGAGAAATAAATAGTTTATTTCTATGATTGCATTCTTTTTTGTTCACCCTCGCCTTTCAAGAAAACTTACCAACCACTCGACCAGAAAATACATGGCACTGTCCCACTGATATTATGCAGATCAGTGATCAGAATTAAACAATTTAAAACAATTAATCCACCATTTCATCCAGAAAGTAACAATGCAGCATGCAAAACCAAAGTATCTCTATTTTGACAAACTTCGTCTTACGCACAGCTGGCAGCGTCTCTGAACTCCGCACGAACGCAACATCCACAGGACTTTACAGCACCTCGAAGTCCAAAAGAAGTCGCGTTCCCCACCCACTTTGACTTAACACGTGGAAGGCTTTTTTCGGGCCAATCGTAACGTTTACCTCTCATACAAAAATTTATCTTACGGAGATGGGCAACTTAAAAAATAAATCACTGTAATTAATTCCAATGTGCACATAACGTTAAAATCCAGTTTCATTATGTTATTGTTTTTGTTCTTTCAATTTTGTACACTACATGTTTGCATTGAAAAGGAGCCGTTAGATGCTACACATGAGGTAGCAGTACATGTCGAATGTGTAATTATAAAAACTTAATTTAAAATTATTTGTGATGCACGCATTGTAGTTTTATGCATTGATACCTGCAACAGAGAACATCTTCAACCTCATTAGTTGAAAGATCAACGGAATATTGAAACCAGAACGAATTTGATATAATCATCACAATACGATTTTGTTAACGTGTCAGCTTTGTACATTTTGTTATTTGTTTGTTCCGTTTATATTGTTACGAGACAAAAAAAGTTGTTTGTTTTGCTAGTCAAACTTATTTAATGTCATAAATGTACCATAATATTGAGACCTTGACACCATCACCTGTGGCAGTTTTTTAATGTTTAATTTTAGTAGTATGATAAACCATCCTATACGACTCGAGTTATACTGTTCAAGAGGCCCTACTACTACTACTTCTACTACTTCATGAACTACTACTACTACTACTACTACTACTACTACTACTACTACTACTACTACTACCTACTACTACTACTACTACTACTACTACTACTACTACTCAGGTGAGTTAAAATCAACGATACTTATTTGCATCCTTTATTTCGACCAAGTGTTTTCAGGCGTTTATCTTCGAAACAACACGTTTTCTGTAGTGGATCTTGAGGTTCTTGATTACGCCCTGGTCCATCGGCTGTGTGATGCTGGTGGTGTTTGGTGGCAGGATGACGAAACGTATAGCCTTCAGGTCTGAGACGTCCGGATAGGCGGGGCAGTTGTCTACAATCATAGCGATCTTGCGACGTTTTCGGAACATCTTCTCGTCGAGGGTACTCAGCCATTCGGTGAACACGTGTGGCGTCATCCACGCCTTTTTGTTTGCCCGGCAGGTGGTCGGTAGATGATGGATGATCCGAAAACAGCGAGGCTTCAGAGACTTGCCGATGATCAGCAGAGGCAACTTTTCTGTGCCACTCATATTGGCGCAGACCATGACCGACAGCCGTTTCTTGCTTGCCTTCCCGCCGTGACACGCTATGGACTTAAACTCTAACGTCTTCTCTGGCAGTGCCCTGTAGAAAATGGCCGTCTCGTCGGCTTTGAAAATGTCGTCGGCAGCGTAAGTCTCTAGGATAGTCTTTAGCCGGCACTGCCACATGGTGTACGCTGCGTCGGTCTTGTCTACAGAGTTGGCTTCTCCGTTGATTTTTTTCATACACAGGCCGTGCCGATTTTTGAATCGCTCCAACCAGCCGCCGGAACAGTCGAACTCGGTGCTTGAGACGCCGAGTTGCTCAGCATAAATCTTGCCTTTACCCTCATGGTCTCGCCGTCGATGGGTGTATTCTGCTGTCTGGCGTTTTTGAACCACGTCAGTAGGGCCGCTTCTATATCAGGAAATTTTTACGTCCGCGCCTTTTTTCTTGCGAGCTCGTGATCGCCGGTCAGGAATTTCGCCTTTATCTCGTCCTTTTTCCTAATCCACGTTTAGAGCGTATTTTGCGGAATGCCAAACTCTTCTGCTATCTTCTTCTTGGTATTGAGGCCTTTCTCGACTTCTATGATGGCCTCGTACTTTTCCTTGAACGACTGATTTTCAAGCTTCCGCTCAGTCCCCCTCTTGGCCGATCCAGATATCCCCCCGGGTTGGATACTGGGTCCTTCTCTGGATTGCTCGACCGACAACTCAAAATATTCTTTCAAGTTAGCCATGATAATGACTGTTGGAGTTCAATGATAGAACAACATTCTGTAAATTTGCGACGGTTTATATACGCAAAAATATAACTCAATGCATTTTGGAATGTTGTTTGTAAAAACAATTAGTCTTTCGGCCCTTCGGCCTTTCGGCAGGCTGCGTATTAATTGCAGTTAATTGATGTTAAAGTGACAGGCCTTACTCAAGTGTTAATGGCTAACGACATTACACACGTGTGATCATTGTTGCAATCAACGGATCAATTATCTACGGCACAGTATCGGGAGCAGCCGGGCGAAGCGGGACGGTGAAGTATCACAGAAAATTTTTCTCACCTTTTGCCGACACTTTGACAGTTCTCGCACTTCGAGATAAACCACAGTAAATACATGTAAAATCGGGACTCGGGACAAAATTTTATATCGACATATCGGATTATTCGAAATAACGAAAATCGAGATATGCGATGTTTATTCATATAGGTAAAGAAGGAAAAAAAGTTCGGACATTAAGATTACTTCAACATATCGAGAATATCGAGATATCCGATGTCGAGATAACGAGAGTGGACTGTATTTGCAAGAAAGCAACACTCTGTGACAACAGCCTCATTCATCATATACTCATTCGAGCTAGTTTGAATATTAACCGTCTTTATTTTCTTTTGAACCACTATACCTACATGGTACATCGAAGAAGTACATTAAAAACTGATTAATAACGCTTCTATTTAAGTAGATACTAGCGACGAATGGCTTCATTGTTTACGGAAATGTCCGAAATGATTACGGTATGGTTATATTGTTTACGGAAATACGCGAAAGGTTTACGGAAAACCCCGACCGCTGCTTAACCTAAGTATTTCCATTCTATACATAGATGGTGACGTCAATACGTTATTATCACGAAGTATTTCTGAAAGTAGTAATGTCAACTCTATTCTGGTTTGCAACATATATAACAAAACTGGTTTACATAACGCCGTAGAAGCGACCATTAATCGATAGAGTTTGTGACCGTAGTAAAATACAGCTAAAATACGATTGATCTAAGTTGTTTTAATGCTGTGATCAAATGTGTATTATGAGTTATTCTAATGGAACGTTGTTGCTAAGTATCTAATGGAACGTTGTTGCTAAGTATAATAAAATTAGATGACCGGTTAATATTTTACAGTTATAAGCGATAAATATGTGAGCTCATAACTTTGCGCCAAATACTACGCGTGTACCTGCACTTAGTAGGGTTAATGATACAGTATTTAAATCTTTACATTAATTTGTTCAACCGAGGATAATTCAGGCTATTGATTAATTTGGCAATAAAGTGATACCGAAGAATTCTTCTCGGAAACTCCCATAAAATGTAAGTAATACCGGCGTTCCAATAGTACAGGACTCGTTTTAACGGTATTTTGTGAGTTTTGTTGCACGGGAGGCAACTAAGGGAAAGTTTGTGTCAAACCATTGATTGTAGTCTCCCCAGCTAAGCCGATTTGACAACATCATATGGACGATGGTCCACCGTCGCCCAACTAAAAATAGCATGTAAAACCAAGTATGCGCATGCTCAGTGGCGGGCGCAGTAAATGGTTAAAGTGAAAGTAGATGTCGCCGCCATTTTGAGTGGTTGGTAAACTGTGGTTTGTGTCCAAATAATTAGACGGTATCTTTTGTATATTGACCCCATACTTATGTTGTCATTGCATATATTTTTATTAATGGGTTTCGACCCGTAGCCTTGTGTTCGCACTACATCATGTTCGCCTTGGGTTCTGTTAACCCTTCGATTCAGTGAAAGTAATAAACGGAGAAAAAAAACATTTTTTTAAATTGTATTATTCATAACAGTAACACAATTGTATTGGTTTTGTGTTGTACATATTTGATATCTGATACGCAAACATATTCTTGAAGTGAAATATTTTGCCAACAATAGTTCTTCCCCATAGTAAATACTGGAAACCATACATTATCCTACCGCACCCCAAATTCGACGATGTTCTATTTATATTGATTAAATGGATGATTATTGTCTTTGAATCATTTCAAAGTAATACAGCCGAGTTTAAAATTATTATTTTCTGCTATTAAACATTTCATTATTTCTTTCATTATTTGCTAAATATTGCTTCATGTAACCGTTACATCGTCGAATTTCGGTCCATTACATTCGATTCTTTACACCCTTCGAATTTGGGTCACACTGGGATATTGCATACATGCATCTAGTCCAAATTTTTGACGCTCTTAAATATTAAGCTACTTTTTATATGGGTAAAGTATCTCGCGCGTCTTATAAATAAGACTAACATGCATCATGCAGAGATCTCCCTCTGGTTTAGTTCAAACCTGTATATTTTAGTTTGATTGCATAGGACTTATTTGAAAAAGCTGTAAATTTTGTTTCCGGTGCCTAGAACCAGTACTTAGTGTCTATAGGGAAGATCTAAAGAACGCTTTCACAGTGGGGATCGAACCCGTGACCTCCTGGTTGCTAGGCGGACACCATATCCTTTACGCCACAGCTAACTCAGGGTTTGGGGTAACGGTACAGTTTGTCAAGGTATTCCGAATCATTAGGCATTCTGAATCCACATTTTCATTTAAAAAGTCTTAACGTTTGGTATGCGATTTGAAAGGTTATTGTTGTTTCTAAAAATTTAATCCCCCAGCCTGTAAAGAATGAAGAATCATTGTTTTTGATGAAAATGTTGATTCAGAATGCCTAATGATACCTGTACCCTGAGGCGGGGGAAATAGGGCATCATTAAAAAAAAATTTGGACTTTAAACCAAACATGAGAAACAATATAATATGTTTTTTTAATCACCGCCAAATTAAATACATAACAATTCTATTTAGTTTTAAACATTTTAAACTTGACAATTCTGGGTCTAGGGCAATTAATTTGCTTGAGTGTCGGGTGAATTTTTATCTGGGGAAAAATTAATACTTTTTTGTTGAGGGAATGGGGCCTTATTTTGGCCAAGTCTTGAATCGTTATAAGACGGTATATAATATTATATTTACCTGTCAATAATATCTGCAAGGGGGGTTAGACAGTATAGATTGATATATACATGTACATGGTCACTCTTAATGTCACTCAAATAGATAAAGTAATCAGTATTGCTATTTAATGGTATGTTTTTTTCATGAGAATAAACTTAAGGTTAATAGTGATTACTTTGTAAAATAAAACAAAGCATGTGCAAATATTGCAATAAAATATTCATTTTTAACACCATTAAAAAAAAGTTAACAATATCTATACACATTCCTTGGTATTTTACCCTAGCATAACAGCTTCAATCACATAATCATTATTTCAATCAATTAACTGGGTCCGTTATCTCATCATCTCTTAATGAATCATATATATTGATAGCCACCTGCTTCGTACACATTTCAAACTAATATTTCAGACACCAAACGCAAAGCCTATCCCAAGGCAATGCCCCATTTGCGTGGTAAAAGGCAACACGACTGTGTACCTCCGGGTAACAGACCACGTTCGCTGGGTGCAAGCGCTGACGGCAGACCCCATGAAGCCGTTGATGTCAGAGGCACGTGCTAAGACCGGTCGGAAAGTGAAGAAGACAAAGCCGAGGAATTACTACTCTTGCTGGCTGTGCGACCGGTCGGTGATTGACCGGCTGCGTCATCTAGAACAGGAGCACAAAATGGAGGCTGGGACATTCAATTTTGTTTACACAAGAGGGCCGTTTCCGGAAAGTAAGTGTTAAATTGTGTTCGTGTGGTTTTTGTATTTAATTTCTCATATTTCTATCAATGTCTAATACAAAACCATACCAAACGATTTGTAACTTTTACATTTAAACGTCATTTACAGGACGCGAAAACTTCAGGAAAGGTGACCAGCAGACTCGCCACTCATGATGACTCGGCATAGGAGGATGAGAAGGTGGAGGATGAGGAGGAGGAGGAAGAGGACTTTTCATTCCTAATGCCGAAATACTGCCTGAGCCTGGAACCCAATGCAAGGGTGATGCATGGTCGGAGAAGCTGCAAGTAACAATATGGAATTGCTTATATAGTGTAAAGTTTTGAGTCCGTTTTCGGGGTAGAACCAGTACTTGGTGCATTAAGCCCTGTTTTCCCAGATTTTTTTTTAATTATATACATTTCAATTGATAGTCATTATTATTGTTACATGTATAAATATTAAAAATCGTGAGGAAATATATAGTACATTAAAATTTAAGATAAATAGTATTTATTTATAATACTTTGGAATTACTGGTTGTTAGTTAAATTATATGCGATTTCACCATCTAGCATAGAATATCATCCAATAATACTTGTTGCAGTTTCAATCGTTGACTCATATGTAGACTACATGTTCCTGCGGAGCAGGCCAGGTGGGTTGGCAAACGAGTCGAAAACACAAGAGGTCAACATGAAGATCAACCGGTTCCTGGCCCTGTCTGGCTACTTGGAAGGAGTGGTGTTGAGTGACATGCTGTTGTGGATGGGCCATATGGAGGTCCACGACAGTTCCTCAACACCACTCACCAGCTGAAGACGGTGCGGAATGCACTAACGGCAATCAAGAACTTCCTGAAGTGGTGCGAGGGAATGGTCTAGCGGACGCCCGCACATTGAACAATGTAAGCGTAAACTTAGGATTTGATTTATGTAAATTATTCATTCTTCTTGGACATCTACTTATTAATGTTTTGGCGTTGGCGTCTTTCTGTCTGTTCTTCCGTCCATCTTTCCGTCCGTCCAGCACTTTTGTGTCGAGAGCCATATCTTGAAAGTGCTTTGGCCGATTTCATTGAAACTTGGTATGAGTATATATATGGATAAGAGGACGATGCACGCCAAATGGCATTGTACACAGTCTGTTAATTACGGGGTTTTGGCCCTTTGTATCTTGAAAAAATGCTTTTTTGAGTGTCAAATATAACACTTTTGTGTCCAGAAGCATATTGGCGGGGGATATCAATTTAACAAATTTGCTTGTTTAGCTTTATTTTTTTTTCGGCCGATCTCCTTCTCACAGGCTTCCTGACCTCAACCTGCCTGGATAAGAGCCGTCGCGAGGTTGTTCGGAGGGTAGAGGAGAGTGCGGCCATCCTGACGGACGCAAACCTGGAGCGCCACTTCACTGAGAGTGAGCATGTAGTGAAAACGATCAAGGTGATCCAGGAGCCCCCAGCTGGCACACCTGAAAGATATTCGGGGAATAATCATTTAACTGATAGCGCTCTATAACGCCTCCTGAACTGGCAAGTATACAAACCTGAGGGTATGTAATATAAATAAGCCTAGTATTGATTCGAAAAGATAACCCTACATTACTTTTCAGACCAGAGTTGTTTTTCAGTAGCAATTGCATAGAATTGAATGAAACTTGAAGTTAATAGGCATTAAATTGGGTTTATTTAAGTATACAACAAAGCTGTTCGCCTGTTAATTGACCGACTTGTCTTATGTATAATATTTTTACCAGATTGTTACCTTGAAGACAGATAAACTATAATGCAAAAGTTCATTTTGACATTCCAAATGGGGGAAAGGCCTTGAAGCCATTGTAAAATTAAACTGTTATGACCCCTTAATTGATTGAAAATGTCAAATTTCTGTCTGCATATGTTGGTGTATGAATTTAGTGAAATTCAAATTAGATCAAATTTGTTATCATTTTTCAGTGGTTCTTGCATAAGAGTCATCAGGATGATTTAGTCATTTCAGAGATGTACCCTTTATAGCTCAACTTGAGTTATTGTTGCTGGTCTTTGTCTGTTTTGCGATGTGTGTCTATATGTCAACATTTTTACTTAAACAATATCTCCTACTAAACCTTTGGACAAAGCTTGATGAAACTGGCAGGAATATTCCTGGCATGAAGCTCCTTCAATGTTGCTCCAAGAATTGTTTTCCATGAAATCCTTGTTGCCCTGGCAACCAAAAGAAAAAACATATCATTGACAATTTTTCATAAATGATTCAGCTATAAAGGTGCCATGATGACACTATATCGCTCATCTGACTGTTGCTTTTGTCTATAAACTTGAACTCTCTTCCTGGTCATTTAAAAGAAGTGTTCACTATGAGCAAATAAGGACAAATTTGCCTGTGAGTTGGGTATAGCATCTTTTGAAATTTACGAAGGAGGTCAACCAGACGATGTTTTATGCCAAATATATAAGCTTTCCTTTTGGTTGCCATCTCAACCAGATTTATGCATGGAATGCATTTCATTTAACAACTTTGAAAGAGGTTCATGCAAGAAAACTCGTGCCATGTTTCATTAAGATTGGCACAGAGGTTAGATGTTGTTTAAGTAAAAAATGTTGACCCATGACGGACCAAGACCATTCACAATAGCTCACAATGAGCACTTTATGCTCAGTTGAGATATAAACACAAAACAATTATTGCATAATAATACATAGTATGTGTTTACTCGCCCAGTCTTTAAATAGAAAAAAAGCATCAAAAGATGCAATAGTTAAGTATTAAAAGTTGAGATGAACTTAAAATTATAGATCATTTAAGTATCACAAATTAAACTATACCCAGCTAAAGCAATTCTTATCTTTTTTTCATATGATAACTTTTTCTTCTTATTCCATTCATTTAAAAAGAATTGTAGGTAAAAGCAAAAGTGTGACTGTGACATCTGACGGGCCGACCTTTTAATGCACTGTATAAAGCTGTTGAATTGTTCACATATTTCAGAATTTACAGATTCAAAGCCTTGAAGTCTGCTAGCTGTAAAAGCATTAGAACATTTGTGGGAGTAGCCATGGAATATGTCATGAAAAAAACGTACATTTTTATAGTATCCACTTTCTCTGTTTAGGCAATATTCTTGTAAATTACATGCAAAGTCATAAAACACGTCTTGTGGAGGGGTTTCTAAATAGCTATAGAGTGATAATGCGGGATCTTTTCTTCCTTCTGCCCAGTCATGTGAAAACCATAGCAATGTCCATGGTCTGCACAGAACCAAAGAAATAATGTTGATGTTCCTCGAGCAGAAGTTTGAACTTTAGAATAAAGCTTTTGACATTTTTCAAATTCTAAAGTCGCATCGTCATGGTCTATATTTCTTTTAACACAGCTATCATTGTCAATGGAAAACTTTCTTACACTTCTTAACTTTAACCCAGATTCATTAAAATAATAGGCCCTTCCAAACTTTTCAGGATTGTATGTGCCCAGTTGAGGTACAGGTGGTTCTGGTTCAGTAACTTGCAATGACATTGATTCATTAATTAGATATTGCAAAAATAATCTAATGTCATCGGGCAATATTTCATTGTTACTTATTAAAGACTCGCAAATTAAATCTCTTAGTTCAGGTGCAAACGAACGAGTTTCATTAACAATACTATTAAATCGATCATTTTCAATATTGGGGCTATTTAATAATAGTTGAATTTTGTAACAATATGCAGGGGGTACCAGGCTTGTAATGGACGCTGTTGTGGCTAGCATTTTTAAAACATTTGAATATGCAACTCGTTCATTATCACTCATTTGATAAAATCTTTCGAAGGAACCCAAAACTTCAGAGGGCAGTGCTTGTTTTAACAACTCGATACGGTCCAATAAATCCCTCTCTGGAATAATTTCATTCTCTTTAATTTCATTCAGTTCTTTCCGAGCAATGTAATCTAAAGTAGTTCGAAGGTTAATCATTTCTTGTTTGTCTATTCCATTCAAATTTTTCAAAAAACATCTATCCATTCTACGATGCAGCGTATTATTAATGCCCAAAGCCTGGTTTGTTTCTGTAATTTCCTCATAATTTGAATTCCGAAATCCAACCCCTACTTTTGTACCATCACAGCACAATCTCTTAGGACCATAACCACATACACCACAGGGTATACGGAAATCTATTTTCATGTTTGAAGCCCAACTGAACCAAAAATTAAAAAAAAACTGTTTGATCCATAAACCTAGCCTTATTGTGGCGAGTTTTATACATCTCATTTTTAAACTGGCAGTAAGAGGAAAAAGTGCAACTAGAATTCATAACCATAGATACAAATTCCCACCCTATTTCATCTCCTGCTGCTGTATCCCTACTTAATACATGTATACAATCTAAGTCCCCTTCATCCCAAAGAATTCTGCATGGCTTACTAATTGAATTATAGCATTCACGTATATGAATGTCACATTTTACAGGTGCAAAATTTGTGTAAATAGTTAATGTTCTTTGTCTTTCGTGTATGGTCAGTCCATTTTCACTGTAATTATCGTCATCTTCTCGCTTGAGCCAACCGCTTCTACAGGGACAGGTATTGTCTGGAATATCTGGAAATAATACAGGTCCTTTTAGGCAGCCATCTGAACATCGAACAAGGTTAGAATCATTCCACTGATCACGTTTTATGATATTTTTCCTTAACTCATTATTGTCTTTAAGTCTGGGAGAATGTTTACTTCTACACTTAAAATTCCAAAGTCCAGATTCCTCATTGAAGTTATTGTATGCAGCAGTACTTAATGTAACCGAAACAGGCATTTCATTATCAATATTGTCATCAAATAACTGCTGTTCTTCATCATCATTGTTATCATTAGTTGTATGAATTAAATCTTCCCACATGTGAGTATATGATTTAAATAAGTTTAAGTGCCTACAAACCTTCGAATTTAGTAAAGTACTTATATTTCTCTTATAACTCTTTTGAGAACGGCATCTACCAGCAGTGCATGACACAGTGCATTTACCAAGCCTTTTGTTCATGCTAAAATGAACAAAAGCTGGATACTCGTCACCTTCTATAAGAACAGAATATTTTCTAATTTCTGGTTTTCTAGATATTTCAACTATTTCCTGATTGTTAAAACACAAAGCCTTTTGAACAAAGTGTTGGATTCTTGACAATGATTCTGGACACTGTACATGGTCCGGTGCTAAACAAGGTAATACATGCAATTTAACAAACTTACAATGCATGCAAGTTACACAGTTATCTCCTGAAGAGTCTAAAACTAGAAATTCTTCGTTCCTAATATTAAATTCCTTCACATTAAGCAGAGTTTTGTATATTTTACATGTGCAGTCAAGATAGTCACCAGTTTCTTGACAAAACCTAGTAGTGAAAATAAAATCATTTGCTTTAAATGAACCATCCATTTCGCAGTAATCATTAAGGCAACAAACTAGATTGCCGCTGTCATCATGCATTTGTATAACTAAAGTGCCATGATCTAGAAGGGAACAACAGTAGTTTTTAAATATTGACAGGTTTCCGAAATGCTCAGAAATATCCGTTTCAGTGTCTTTATTAGAAATGCCAACTCTTTTCTCTAATTCTGATCTACAAATATTTATTGGCTTTAAATGCTTTATGGTCTTTCTTTTTTTCAAAACTGGTTCTGACGTTTCAACAGTGGTTTCATTGCATTCATTTAACTCTGGAAAATACTTCTTATAAAAGGAAAATAAGTTAACATAATCCTTTTTCAAAAAGAGCTGAATCGTTTTGTTTCTTAATGATGTACCCAAAGAAATGTTGCCTGATTCAACAAAATTAGATTCATAACGTGCTGATTCAACAAATAAATCTGGCTTTGCTTTGATGTTTCCAGACAAGCAATTCAAAACAAATGACTGATGTAGGAGAGTACCATTCACAACTGCTGGTACTGTTATTATATCTTTTGAACAACGACTTTTGGTCACAAGTTGATTTATTTTAAAGTCATAAACTAGTTTCAGTAAACTTTCATGCAAATCCTGCGGTTTCATTTTAAAAAACATCTTTTCAGGCTTGTCTACAGATGCTTTTGATTTGAATGGCGAAAAAAGTACTACGTAAGACAGTAGTTGAACACTATCACAATTTTCATTGTCATTCAGTTCATTTACATATGATGGCAAAATTTTATCAACACAATGACTAAATATTTTATCTGGGCGATTCCTTTTTATATTATGTTTATTTTCATCGATTTTCATTTGATTTATATCTTCCAATGTAATAACTTGATGCAACAAAACATTATCATCTGCAACATTAAAATGCTCCTTAAGGAAATATAAGTACTTCTGTTCCATGAATCCACTGTAAACTCCAGATTCAACATACCTTACATAATAAAATTCATTGTCTTCAATTTTATTTTTAAAAACTGAACATACAAAGGTTCCAGTTGTACAGTTGTTATGTGCAGATAATCTACAAGCTTCTTGTTCTAATTTAAAAAAAGATTGCTTCTTTGATGTAACAAAACCCTTTTCTGCTAAAGTTTTTAATACAAGATTTTGCAATTTTAAAGCATTTGAACAGTTTGTTAAATTTTCAATCAATATATCTGACCACAATTTATTGTCAACATTAAATTGAACATTCTCATTTGATTTTCTTCTTTTCCGCATTCCTTTGTTTAAAGTTGTTCCTGAGAAGTATGTATTGCACAACTCTGGTCTAGATGTAGAGACAAACACATTATTTTCATTATAACTAGCTACAGTATATATATCTTTAGGAGTAGGACTATAGTCAGCAGCAGTATTAAACTGTACAGCTGGACACTTTCCCTCATCATTTTCCCAGTTTTCACCTAAATATTTTCTTTTAAGTAAGAAGTTATTTTTAATTTTTTCATATTCAGAAGGAAGACGTATACTTAGCAATTCCAGGTATTTGTAGTGTTCCTCTATTGTGTAATAACCCGTTGGAATGGAGAAATCTTCATCAAATAAGAGCAGCATCAGTTTGGACCTCTGAAATTTTTTATTCAATAATGACAAATAATTTTGTCTTTTTCAAATAAGGCATATAAGTGATTTTCATATACGATCTTTAAAAGTATTCAACTGAATCCTCTTATCTTCAAATGAGCGGGATCGCCAGACAAACTTCAACATTGCGACATATTTGAAACCAATTGAGAAACAATTTCATGGCCATATCTTGATTTGTTCATTTAGTATCAGCAGTATGTTCTAATCGAACAAAAGTGTTGACACTTAGAGATAAACAAACAATTGAACATCTGTAATAATGGTAGGAAATGAAAAACACATTGACTTGTTAGATATTAAATAAAATTTCGAGATAAATGAAAATGCTTTATATAACATGAACAAGACAATTTACCAGATGAAGTGGACACATATGCAGATCTGTTCTCTGTTCATTGATATTCCCATCAGGTAGCGTGTTTTTCCATTCATCGATTGTTTTGAATATCTCGCTGTTCTGTGGGCACAAATATGTGAGCAGTGCAATCAAAAGTACTAAAACCTTAAAGGAATATCTCTTTGGAATGAATATGTTTTACATAAAAATGCATTTAAAAATGTACAATCGACAACTTTACAACACATTGCCAATTCTTTTCTCGTAACAGTTAAAAAAACACCAATTAACAATGATTAACACATCTGTACAGTTTATACTGAAAATATACAAATGATTACCTACATCATACAAATGTCTCAAAAGATGCAGCTCAAATCTTCTTACAGCTGAAAAACATTCATGGCAGTCTTCCCATTGGCATCTATTTGTTCCCTCTATGTGACATACTATATGGGCACTAAGTTCACCATAATTAATAAATTTCTTGAAGCATGATGTCCACTTGCAACTGAAAGTCTGTGGAAGTAAACATTTGTATTGTTATTAAATTGCTTAGTGAATATATAAGATATATACGAGTATAAAAACAAGCAATCATATGTTTTTTATTTTTAAATATACTACTATGGTAGTAGTATTTGAGAAAATGAAAACAACTATCAAAATGGATTAACATCATTTTTTTACATTAATTGACTAACTAAATTCTCTGGACTCTCTGAAAACCCTTGTTAAACAAGTTCAAATCAGAAAGGGAGATCACCACCACTTACTATAGCCTATCCTCTCCCCTGATTCAAGATCAGTGTTCTGATTGGCCAAAATGATTTGGGCGACCGTGGACCAACAGGCCTCTGCATGTGTTTAATGTACGCAGGCGCCTTTATATAAACTGTAAACAATGAATGTTCACGCTAATGCACTCTTAATATTGACTTGAGAGCAATATCGACGCTGGTTTCATGAGGGAGATAAATATTTAAATTAAAGATAAGCGCCTTTCTATTGTAAAGGCTGAGTGAGCAGATTTAAAAACATCGTCATTTTAACAAGGTTGCATTTAAAATAAATATGTAAATGTCGTTTTCAGCATTACATCGGAATATGGCCACACTTGCTGGGTTCCTGATTGTGATAGTACTACATATTCAAGGTGAGATTACTGTCTAGATTGTATTGTACGCGATATTGTTTAATATTGTTTCCTTTATTTATTATGAAATTCGAAGTACATGTATGTATTTTGGCTGTCCATACCGTTATTAACCATTTTCGGTGTGTCTTTAAAGGGACATGTAAACGTATTGTTTTTAAACGTTTCAATTCAGTGCCTTAAATGTGGAGACCTAAGCATATAGAAAGTAAAACGCTAGTAAGTAAAATAATAAACAAAGAAAATGTACGAAATTGTTCCCGAGGAACCCGATGCCTCAGAATCCAAAAGCGTATTAGTATTGCTGCACTATTTACTTTAAATCTATAATCTTCATGAAGCGGTTGCTTTAAGACAATACTGCAATCCTCTTTCTTCATTGCCTGTGTGCTGAAGAAAACGCGGTTTGAATTTAAGCGGAAGTGTACTTCACAACCGGAAAAAATAATGCCATTGCTGCTGCCGATGTGGTTGTTTTGTTTCCGCAATTTTGAGTCAAATATTCTCTTTTGTTGGACTTAAATAAACATATAATAAAAACATAGAAAAAAAAAGTTAAATATGCAAATTCTAAAAAAAAATCTTACAGCTAAAGGCGTGTATGACACAAAAAGAAGTTAGATTTACTCATTTTAACTTCAGTCGGACATTTTACGATTCAGCGCTAAAAAAGCCCGATTTGTGCCGACTGATTGTGCCACCAATTCCACCCACCGATTCATCCCCGCGTGTTCCGATTGTAGAACAAAATGCACAGTTTGTACGTTTTTATTAACTTACGTCGGAAATAAAATTTTAGTTTACAACTGATTTTTGGAGTATGCTTGTTCTTCCAGGACCTTCATACTTAAAAAAACAAGCCATGCTCAGAATTCGTAACTTCACTAGATATTTTGAAATTTTCTATGAAGACCTTAATCAGTGCAGCTTACACGACAAATATTCAACGGGAGATTTTATAACTTTTTGTTTAACAACGTGCCATATGATAATGACAATTGAAATAAACATGCGGTATTGTTATGTCGTACATTTCGCACGGCACTTTTACTACGCGTATTTTTTTAATTAAAAGTCCGCAAACGTCTTGTGCGCTTGCAGGGCCCTCTTTTGGCCGTTTTTGGGGCCGAAATTCGGCCCCATTCCCCCTTAAAATAGTATACTTTTTTCCTCTATTTCAACTAAAAATTCCCCCCTCCAAAAAGTTGCCAGCTGCTGGTATCGTGCTATTAACCTTAGATTATATGTATATTTATGTATATTACATTAAAATATAGCAATTTTAACTGTTGAATGGTTGGTGGAAAGATCTTCTAATATTCCCCGTTTCACCCGAAACGACGCGAAATTCCCCCCTCTAAGGGCCCCGGCCCCAATCCCCTAAAGTGTAGCAAGGGCCCTGGCTTGTTTACTTCTGCCATATCGTTCAGGCGGATTGGCGGATTTCAAGGGCGGCAAAAAACACACCAGAAAAAAAAACAAGAAACCGTCGGAGACGGATGATGCTCCCCAAAGGTTTTTTGTCACAATATTGCATTATATTCAAATAAAAGGAAACGTCTTGAGGGGCATAACTTTGGACAAAATAATACGACGGATGGTTAAGCAACTTAAAAATTTCAAAGGGCCATAACTCTCTAAATAAATCATCTAACCAGAACCCACAAATAACATGCGCATCTCCTCAAGGTAGTTAAGCTTCCCATAAAGCTTCATTGAATTCCAGTCAGTAGTTGGGGGGACAAGAATTGCACTATATGTTCAGTTTATAGAAAATTTCAAAGGGCAATAACTCTGTGAAAAATCATCCGACCAGAACCGACTGATAATATGCACATCTCCTCTTGGTAGTGAAGCTTCCCATAAAGTTTCGTTGATTTCCGGTCATTAATTGCAGAGAAATAGCCCGGACAAAAATTGTGCACGGACGGACGGACACACGGACGGACGAAGCGGCGACTATATGCTCCCCCCAAAAATTTTGGGGAAGCATAAAAATACACACTGGAACTACTAAATTGTCGTTTTAGCGTGACCGCGTGATGATGCGTGTGAAGTCGACACACCAGAACGACAAGTTAGGGGCGCAAACACTGGCACACACTCAAAATGGATAAAAGAACGATATTGTGTTGTATTGTCGTTCAATCGGGTACAAACATGTTGATCTGGCACACTCAAAATGGGAAAATAATGATATATTGTGTTGTAGTGTCGTGCAAGCGGATGCAAACGTGTTGTTCTGGCGAGATGTTTTTTAAGTACCGTACTCATCACGCGGTCATTAAAAAACCGACAGACACCTTCATACTTCGTTTCGGCGGGTATCTTTGTTGTTATTCTTGCATGTTCTCTTGTTGTTACCCATCGGACCCGCCAACACGCCAGAACGATATGGAAAAACTTAGCCACCATAGTTTTGTGGCCCTGTTGTTTTGAAATATATTCACGTTATTGAATGAAATGTATGCACACTTCTGTATGCACAATTCAGATTTATTCTCAATAAGCAATCTATAGGAGGTTAATGACACATACAAGTACGCGTCTAAGCTGCTTTTATAACTAATCGATTTTATGCGCCAACTGGCCTTAGTGTGCAGTATTTTGTTTATCTGGTATTTTGCAGATAATATTATATAAGGTAGAAAGATCAATGGCCTGTTGTATGGTTATGTAGCAAACCACATAATTATATTTCGGAGTAAACAAGTTTGAAACTTAAATCCGCAAGAATATTTTCAAAATAACAGATAACGTTTGTACAGGTAGTCTTACATCCAACAGTTGATCCAGACCTGTAACGGAAAAACGCCGTTCCGTAAGGTTTTTAGTTGTAAAAAACTCTCTGCAAACAGAGAGACATATACTTAGTTTCCATAATATTATAAACCTTGATAAAAAAAAATGAGAACATCGTATACATAAAACTTGAAGTCCGGCTTGTTATTATTGCCATTGTGTGGCTGTCAATGCTGGATTGTGGGTATTCGCATGTACATGTATTGTGTCATAGCAAACAGTTCACTGATTGGGAAAACAATATGTGACGCGTTCTGAGAAAATGGGGCTTAATGCATATGCGTAAAGTGTCATCCCAGATTAGCATGTGCAGTCCGCACAGGCTAATCAGGGACGACACTTTCCGCTTTTATGGTATTTTTCGTTTAATGAAGTCTCTTCTACACGAGAATCCAGTTAAGCCGGAAAGTGTCGTCCCTAATTAGCCCGTGCGGACAGCCTATGCGGACTGCACAGGCTAATCTGAGATGACACTTTACGCACATGCATTATGCCCAGTTTTCTCAGAACGCGACACATATGTATGATTACGAACTATGCTGAATGTTATTTCCAGCCGTCGGCGGTTCCACAACTCTACAGCCTGCGTCGGATGTCTGTAAAACATGCCGCGTCAATCAGTACTGTCCTCTTAATACGCCAGCCTGCTTTGGTAAGAGATGCGGCGAGTATGGTCTTCTTGTTCGTATAGAATTTTAATCACAGAGTTGCATGCGTTAAAAAATGAAATACTGATAAACACAAATGCAGGTCTATTGAGGTCGAATTTCAACTTTAATAATATAGTTTTTGATTTTTTAAGTTGAAAGAGAAAACCAAAAACAAACTTTAGACATATTTAAATTCTCAAGTAGAAAACAAGAACATTCGCCATACAACTAAATGCATATCGTATGCCATTAATATAAGTCTGGGTACTTTAAATAACATTGAAATGTAGCCATTTTAAATCGGAGAATTAGTATAACAAAGTATTTCCGACAACTTGTAAGATGATATTAAAGACCGTTAATATAAAGCCGCGTTTGAGAAAGTTTCCTCCATAACCAAATTGTGCCGCTTCTCATCTAACCCGTGGACCATATGTAATGCGTAACTATGTTCATACACTCGCTATGTGCGTTATTTAAATGATTTTTTTATAGAATGTTTCATACCAAATGTATATTCATGTGTACGTATTAAGTGATGATTAAAACTGCATGTCAATTGAGGTACACACATTTAATTGCACATACATGTATAAGCACACCCTTTTCCCAGTGTTTTAAGTTAATACAGTGTTAAGGCCCGGTCACACCGCCAGAACTTTGCTTGAGCGTTCCTGGAGCGGTGAAAAACAATCATCACCGCTCGCTACCGTTCACGACCGTTCACGACCGTTAAACAGAAGTTGGCCCCCGTTAAGGCAACGCCGTATACGCTCGGTCACCGCTGATGGTTCCTCCTACCGCTCAGAAAGTTTGAGCTGCACAAAATATTGCGAGCGGTGAGGAGCGGGCCATTTTCCGCTCCGACAAAGTTCACCACCGTTCCACCAACGCTCAGTCAAAGTTTGGCATCGCTAGACGCAAGTTCGTGGACGTTTGAGTCCGCAAGGCCAACGCAGAAATCTTGAATGCTGGACAACCGCTGCTTCGCCAGCTTTGCCCGGGCGGTGATTAAACGTTGCACAAACTTTGGTGGAGCGGTTGTTAGCGTTTTTCGAACGGACACGGAATTGCTGGAACGGTGTCGGGCGTTGAAGTAGCGATCAATTGCAGTGATGAACCTTTGGTTTGGCGTTGGTATTGAGGTGTTGGAGCGGGAACAGAATTTGGCTATAAATACGGGGATAAATTAATAAGGAGTCCATTTTAAATCTAGCTACCGTTGAGTGCAGACCTCATTTTAATTTGCTCAGTTACAATAAAAGTGTTCTACCATGGATGCTGTGAGACTTGTTGTGATAGGTGCACTAGTCCAGCAGCAGAATCAGAACCTCCTCAGATTGCAACAAGCTGTTGACAGAAGGAGAAGAGAGAGAAGAAGGATGAACAGAGCTGTTTGGGTCAGACAGTGGATACTGAGAAGGCCTGAACATGGACTGTATCACAAGCTGATGGTGGAGCTGAGGAATGAGGATCCACGAGCCTTCCATCACTTTATGAGGATGCCACCAGCCATGTTTGATGAAGTTGTACAGAGGCTGACCCCCGATTGACCAAACAAGACACCAATTACCGACCAAGCCTGGAACCTGGTCTCAAAGTGGCAATCACCCAACTGCACCTGGCCTTGGTAACACCTACAGAAACACGCAATACGCCTGGAAGGTTCCCCACAACACCATCAGTGTGGTAGTTAGAGAAGTGGTAAAGGCCATCATTGAGGAGTACACAGATGAATCGTTGTTTTGCCCAACAACTGAACAAGGATGGAGATACCTGGCTGACAAATAGTACCAGAGATGGAACTTTCCCCACACAGTTGGTGCCATTGATGGCAAGCACGTGGACTGTAAAGCTCCTCCTAACTCTGGCTCAGAATTCTACAACTACAAAGGCTTTTACAGCGTCATCCTGTTTGCCATGGTGGATGCTGACTACAAGTTCACCTACATTGACGTCTCAGGCAATGGCTCATCCTCAGACGCTCAGATCTTCACTGAAAGTGATCTCCATCGTGGGCTGGACCAGAACAGGATTCACGCCTTTCCTCAGCCAGACCCCTACCCAATGACAATAAGAATGTGCCTTACTTCATCATCGGAGATGACGCCTTCTCACTGCGGACCTACCTCATGAAGCCGTACAACACCAGAAAGCTCACCCATGAAGAGCGCATCTTCAACTATCGGCTATCCAGGGCAAGACGGGTCGTGGAGAACGCATTCGGCATCCTGGCCAACAGGTTTCAGATTCTGCTCACCACCATGCAACTTCACCATGAAACTGTCAGAACCATCGTGGAAGCTTGCTGCATCCTCCAAAACCTGATGCGCACCCGCTATCCAGTGCTCCATAACAGACCTGTGGACCGTGCACAACCAGATGAAAGCCTGCAGCCTGGGGCATGGAGAGAAGGACGGAACTTGGAGGACACTATCGTCGTGCAAGGCCCAAACACAGCCTCGCGTAATGGGAAGAGGCAGCGTAACCTACTCAAGCATTGTTGCAACTCCCCTGCAGGATCAGTGGACTGGCAGGAAAGAATGGTGGCTATCAACTGAACACTGCGTAGACCACTGAGGATACACTTGTGCATTGTCCATATACATGTAATATGTTGATTACTTTGTTGTAAATGTTATTTGTCATTGTTAAAGGAACTCGAACGTTAATGGTGCCCCAGTATTGGACATGCAATGAACATGTTGTACTTGTGTTTGTTTGAAATGTTATGAGACTAATATAGAAACTTGTGACACGATTCATTCTTGATGTCATATTACATTAATAAAAGCACTTTATGTTTAATCCATTAAGTCCCAGTAGCGCCTTTCCGCACCTCTGAAAATTTCAGTTTTTGAAGCCATTGTAATAAATAAAACATTTGCTCCAAAAAGGACCAAATGCTCTATTGTTTCAATGATTTTAGTACTATGGGGTCTTGTAAGTCGTTGAGCCTGTAGTAAGCTGTCTTTTTGGTAATTTCAGTCAAAGAGGTAGACTCTAAAAATAGCCTGGGTCTTAATGGGTTAAAACATGTCTTGTTTAATACTTGAAGTTTTTTTTTAAGTTAGAAATTCCAATAAATAAAGTTGTCAAGTTTAGTTTAATAAAAATGCTGTTTATTAAAGCTCAAAACTTTTGAGACCACCCAAACACACAAGTGCACATAAAACTAATAAACATCAAAACAGCTTGCCAGCTCATCCCTTAAACAAAAATTACATGAAATAACTGAGCAGTCCCTTCAACACATCACAAGCAGTCTTAATTCTCCTCAACGGTGGCCCTTATCTCTGACAGTAAATCATCAGTCCCTTGAGCTGTGGCGGAGATTTGTATGGATAGAGCATTTATATCATGCCTTTGAAGGTCCTGGAGAATCCACCCCTCGCTGACGGCGCTCATGTTGGCTTGGTTAAAGGAGTAAAACTTCGGCATGTCTGACAACATGAGTCCTGCGCTGGAGCTCCTTGGGGTGGAGATTGGCTGGCTGCCTCTGGGTGTCTGCAATTGCTGGAAGTGCTGAGGCTGGTGCTGAGGCTGAGGCTTAGGCTGCTGCTGGAAGCCGTAATGCTGAGTCTGGGGCTGGTAGCAATGCGGCCGCTGCTGGTAGAAGGTGAGTGTAGGTGAAGGTACTGATGCTGGAGGTGGTTGAGCTGGAGGGAGGGGGTGGGGGATCGCTGCATGTCGTAGAGGATGGCCGTCATTCTCTCTACTGTGAGCTGGTACTGGGCCTCAGGTAGTTGTTGGAGAGACTGGGACATGTACGTGATGAAGGGCTGTCGTGCATGGCTGATCTCCTGGGCTAGGACCAGTCTCTTCAGGAGGGCGTTGGTAGCCTTCATACTATCTCTCATCTTAGGGGCGTCTTCAGGCTCGGCTCTGGTGGCGGCACGGCGTGGTCTGGTGTTGATGGAGGAGAGAGCTAGTGGAAGTGGGGTGCCCTATGACCTCGTGAGTGCCGCTTGAGTGTCAATAAGCGAGAGGGAACCCTCGTCTTCTTCCTGTTCCTCGAAGTCGTGGGAAGGCTGGCGAGAGATGCTAGTCCACGCCGAGTGCTGGGCTTCTGGAGGCTGGTTTGTTAAAGTTTCCTGTGTGAGGGGTATGTTTCTAAGTTTCCTGGGCTTGACCTCCTTGTGCAGGAAGGCGCAGAACGCCGCTCTGTCAACGCTCGCGTCACTGCTAAACCAACTCTCGCTACCGCTCTCTACCGTTAAACCAACGCTAAACCAACGCTGGCTTCAGCGATGCACCGCTTTGGCAACGCCAGTGTTTTCGATTTTTTTCCCCATTTTGTGCGCAGTGACGAGCGTTGCCGAAATTCGGCCCCTCTTCATACCGCTCAAGGCACGCTCCAGCAAAGATCTGGCTGTGTGACCGGGCCTTTAACGTTAACAAGTCAAAACATGACTTTTCATAAAAATGCTAGTTATTATGCTTTTTATAGATACCGATATGTTCATACTATATTTTTCGGACTATTTCTAAGCCCACCTCTGAAGTGTTGGCAATGTGCTTACGAATACGCATTGAGATCGGCTGAATGTATGGGCGTCACACCATTAGGAACAGAATGTCATACCCTAAAATAAGAGCACATAACTTGAATCGTTTAAATATTTAATACACTTTTATAAGTCAATAAGATGATGTAATAATAGTGTTGGTTTAAAGACGAATCGACAGAGAAATTACTGCCGTTGGTACTACCTTTAAAGTACAGGTACATTTCTGACTGCTTTGCATAAGTCGTGATTACATTAATTCTTATCGTTCATGGTCAATTGAAATGCATTTACGCAAGTCCTATTGGTATTCTTTACATGCTGGTGTTACATGTATTATACAGAATACTTAGTCTCAATGAAAGAAGTTTTTTTTTTCCAATTGATTTCCAATTAAATTTAACTAAATCCAATATTTACATCATTTGGTTTGAAAATCGATCGATATGTGACTTGTTCAATTATTCAGTACAGTAGTGCTACTACAATAACCCTAAGTAACTCAACGTATCAAAGCTATATATAATATACTGCATCGTCACAATCTAGTATATGCTTTTTAAACGTTGGATGTCGATCAACGGTATTAATTTTACTAATTACATAAAGAACTATTATAGTATTGATTTTAAAGGTTCTTGTTAACAGTTTTACATCACGACAGTTTGCAACAAAAATTCATATATTAAAAATAAGCATGCATGCATTCAAAACAAATTTAAAACAAATCTTACTAAGAATAAATTACAATTTTACAAACGTATATTCGTTTATTGATGATCATCAATTGAAATCGTAATAAATAACAAGCGTTCGTTACGTTTTCGTCTATAATTTAAGAATAAATGTGTTTAAACGACGTACATCAAGATGTTTATAACAGTGCACCTTAAAACTAATGCGTGCTATAGAGGCAGCGAATTAGCATTGGCTTTCCCTTGTTCGATCCCCAGGGCAGGCACATTGTTTACTATATATTTTCTTTGTTAATGAGAATTATTTATTTTTTCCAAATACTGCCGTGTTGTTGTTTTTAAATACAAAAATCTGCGAACTAGTTCCTTGGAATATATATTTGTACAACGGTATACTAACTACTTTTCTAACGATTTATTTATTGAACGAAAATCTTTGATTTCAACTTGAATAAGTCTTGCTTTTTCACATGCAGTAAACTTGTATTAATTTATACCTGATATTTTAAAAATTATCTTAAACGTTGACAGCAGTTGTCCCAAATACCGAAACGTATTATTCAAAAAAGGAAACACGTGACTTCATGGTTGCACAAAAAGACCAGTACCCTTGGCTAAACATTGTGTTACACTGTTCATGGGTGAAACAAACTACAGGAAATAAATTAAACTTAAATGGTGTTGTTCATTTTTTCTTTAAAAAAAAACGTTTTATAGAAAATTATATGATCAACATTGGTGAATAACGAACAAACTCACGTGTCACCACTCACGCCGTATACATGATTAAGCGTATACATATTACACAGTACATGTAATTTACACAGAAACAGACCAACTTGTATTCAGAAATCAACTGGCATAGTTTAGCCGAGCGTAGGAAGTATCTAAAACTTATACATATGTACAAAATTCACAATGGCTTATGTCCAGACTACTTACAAAATTTACTACCAGCAACTGTCTTTCAACAATCTGCTAGGAACCTGAGGAACGCAAATGATTATGTAATCGTTACTAGAAGGACGGAACTTTACTCACGTTCATTTATCCCGTCGGCTATAGATCTATGGAACAACTTACCTCGCGACATAAGACTGTTAGATTCTCTATCAATATTCAAAATTTAATTAAAACAATTATTTCTCCCAAATGTCGAAACTCCTTTATATTTTCATGTTGGTGATAGAAAATCGTCCATTTTACATGCTCGACTAAGGAATAACTGAAGCGATTTGAAATTGCACTTGTTCGTCAATCACTTAGAACCTTCACCTTTATGCGTATGTGGAGAAGTTGAATCAGTGTATCATTTCTTTTTTATTTGTCCACGCTTTTCTGAACAACGTACTACTCTTTTTGAAACCCTACACGCAATTGAACAAATAAATTGCAATACAATGCTTTTTGGTAATGACATGTTATATAATGACAACAACTGCTTCATGTTTAAAAATGTTCAGATATTTATTAAGACGACAAAGCGTTTTTCATAATGATGTTGTAGCACATAGTTATGTTTATTCTCCTGGATAGGACTTCACTATCTCAAGGTTGTACTATATGTTTTATTTCCAATGCTTTACAAACCATGATTTTCTTTTGTATTTTACTTGCGCACTTGTATTTTGCTTTCTTAAGACAAATGTAATCTTGACCATGTAACTTATAGCTTTACAAAATCACGCTATCGTCACGAATATATGCAATGTAAATAACAGAACAGGGAAAGACCACCAATAATGTTGTTAGAACTTTAGGTCCTACCCTTTTTTCAAAACAGTTGTATTTCTATATTTGTTCTGTAGTTGTGTAACTATTTTGGAAATAAAATATGTTAAAAAAAAACAAAAAAACAAAAAACAAAAAAAACGGGTAACTAAAAAAATAAAAAATAAAAATATATAAAAAAAACATTGCCACCGAGCGCCTGTGTGAACATTCACACATTGTTGCACAGCTTTGGAGACTGACCGTTCAACTTATTTCAAAACAAAAGCATTTCCAATAAACAATTTGCGTTTACTTATAATAATCTTAAAAACTTATACCCACCGGCAATAGTTGATTAAACACTGATGCTTTTGAATAACTATAACATCGTCGTCTAGAACTCCAATGAGATATGTGCAAATCGTGATTTATATCTAATCCGTTGTCACTTCATTATTTACCGTAGGAAAACTGGATAAAAATTGTTATAATTTATTGGCGTCGCACTGGAGTGCGGCGACTATATATGTAATGCATGTTTTTTTCGCTTATGGGAGAAGTTATTTTACGGATCAATGTATATATTTATGTTTTAAGAATATCTTGCATAGTGGTGATTTTTTTGTGAATTAGTGTAAATTAGTACTGGATTTGTGCCTATTACATTTATTACAACATTTATTGCCAATAATGCAAAGCTAATTGTTTTAATTAATAACTGATCCACAACTGATCACAGAGGAAATATCACAGGGACTGGGCAAATACACGATTCGTTCATACGACACAAGGACACTATTTTGTTTTACGGATCATTTCGGCTTAGAGGACTCACCAGTCACGTAAAATATCGAATATAATATATATTTTTTATAAACAACTGGAAGCAAGATGAGTTGCAGATATTGGTCAGTAACCATATTTTAACTTACTCTTTTGACCTGTTAATTCTTTTCAGCTCAATTCAACAGTGAAAAATGCCCATAATATCACTTTCAGAAACGCATACATTGTCAAAATAAATGTTCAATCGAACTCGTTTTTTTTATTATTATAAGTCCTCCAGGTTCTCTATAAAATTATTAATCAGTACTTCATTTTCAACTTTGTTTTACAAATAAACACCCGCTTTTTAATGTTTTGGGACAAAATAAATTTTCAGCAGCGTGGTACAGAAATCCGTATTTTAATAATCATTTAGTATTTATTCGTAAGCCGAGTGCCTAGTGCAACTTGATTTTGAAAATAATTATATTTTAAATACTGATTTATTTTTTACAGAAATAGGACATTATAATAATATTTTACAGACTGTCACATCTCCTGCACAAACTGTACATCGTACGGCGAGAACCACTGTCTGCAATGCAAGCTGGGGTACAGGAACGTGTCTGGCACGTGTGGGCGTAAGTATAGAGTAACCACTGCGAATAGCTCATATGTGGAACCTTGTGAAAAGCCCGTGTCAGTGTAAGTACATACTCTCCTACAGCGAAAGACTCCTGTCTGAAACATTGTCACAAATCAGCGTAAGTACAGACTCTCCTACTGCGATGAATACTGTCTATGACATAGTTACAAATCAGTGTAAGTACAGACTCTCCTACTGCGAATGAATTGTGTGTGGAACATAGTCACAAATCAGCGTAAGTGAACACACTCCTACTGCGAATGAATCCTGCCTGGGACATAGTTACAAATCAGCGTAAGTACAGACTCTCCTACTGCGAATGAATTGTGTGTGGAACATAGTTACAAATCAGCGTAAGTACAGACTCTCCTACTGCGAATGAATTGTGTGTGGAACATAGTCACAAATCAGCGTAAGTGAACACCCTCCTACTGCGAATGAATCCTGCCTGGGACATAGTTACAAATCAGCGTAAGTACAGACTCTCCTACTGCGAATGAATCCTGTGTGGAACATAATTACAAATCAGCGTAAGTACAGACCCTCCTACTGCGAATGAATCCTGCCTGGGACATAGTTACAAAACAGCGTAAGAACAGACTCTCCTACTGCAAATGAATCCTGCCTGGGACATAGTTACAAATCAGCGTAAGTACAGACTCTCCTACTGCGAATGACTCCTGTCTGGAACATAGTCACAAATCAGCGTACGTACAGACTCTCCTACTGCGAATGAATCCTGTCTGGAACATAGTTACAAATCAGTGTAAGAACAGACTCTCCTACTGCGAATGACTCCTGTGTGGAACATAGTCACAAATCAGCGTAAGTACAGACTCTCCTACTGCGAATGAATCCTGTCTGGAACATAGTCACAAATCATTTTAAGTACAGACTCTCCTTCTGCGAATGAATCCTGTCTGGGACATAGTTACAAATCAGCTTAAGTACAGACTCTCCTACTGCGAATGAATCATGTCTGGGACATAGTTACAAATCAGCGTAGTCCAGACTCTCCTACTGCGAATGAATCCTGTGTGGAACATAGTCACAAATCAGCGTAAGTACAGACTCTCCTACTGTGAATGAATCCTGTCTGGGTCATAGTTACAAATCAGCGTACGTACAGACTCTCCTACTGCGAATGACACCTGTCTGGAACATAGTCAGAAATCAGTGAACGTACAGACTCTCCTTCTGCGAATGACTCCTGTCTGGAACATAGTCACACATCAGTGTAAGTACAGACTCTCCTACTGCGAATGACTCCTGTCTGGAACATAGTCACAAATCAGTGTAAGTTCAGACTCCTACTGCAAAATGAATCCTGGCTGGGACATAGTTACAAATCAGCGTACGTACAGACTCCTACTGCGAGTGACTGACTCCTGTCTGGAACATAGTCACAAATCAGTGTTAGTACAGACTCTCCTACTGCGAATGACTCCTGTCTGGAACATAGTCACAAATCAGTGTAAGTACAGACTCTCCTACTGCGAATAACTCCTGTCTGGAACATAGTCAAAAATCAGTGTAAGTACAGACTCTCCTACTGCGAATGACTCCTGTCTGGAGCATAGTCACAAATCAGTGTAAGTACAGACTCTCCTACTGCGATGACACCTGTCTGGAACATAGTCACAAATCAGTGTAAGTACAAACTATCCTACTGGGAAAGACTCCTGTCTGGAACATAGTCACAAATCAGCGTACGTACAGACACTCCTACTGCGAATGAATACTGTCTGGGACATAGTTACAAATCAGCGTAAGTACAGACTGTCTTACTGCGAATGAATCCTGTGTGGAACAAAGTCACAAATCAGCGTAAGTACAGACCCTCCTACTGCGAATGAATCCTGCCTGGGACATAGTTACAAATCAGCGAAAGTACAGACTCTCCTACTGCAAATGAATCCTGCCTGGGACATAGTTACAAATCAGCGTGAGTACAGACTCTCCTACTGCGAATGACTCCTGTGTGGAACATAGTCACAAATCAGCGTACGTACAGACTCTCCTACTGCGAATGAATCCTGTCTGGAACATAGTCACAAATCGGCGTAAGTACAGACTCTCCTACTGCGAATGAATTCTGCCTGGGACATAAGTTATAAATCAGCGTAAGTACAGACTCTCCTACTGCGAATGAATCCTGTCTGGAACATAGTTACAAATCAGCGTAAAGTACAGACTCTCCTACTGCGAATGACTCCTGTCTGGAACATAGTCACAAATCAGCGTACGTACAGACTCTTCCTACTGCGAATGAATCCTGTCTGGAACATAGTTTACAAATCATTTTGAGTACAGACTCTCCTTCTGCGAATGAATCTGTCTGGGACATAGTTACAAATCAGCTTAAGTACAGACTCTCCTACTGCGAATGAATCATGTCTGGGACATAGTTACAAATCAGCGTAAGTCCAGACTCTCCTACGCGAATGAATCCTGTGTGGAACATAGTCACAAATCAGCGTAAGTACAGACTCTCCTACTGTGAATGAATCCTGTCTGGGTCATAGTTACAAATCAGCGTACGTACAGACTCTCCTACTGCGAATGACACCTGTCTGGAACATAGTCAGAAATCAGTGAACGTACAGACTCTCCTTCTGCGAATGACTCCTGTCTGGAAACATAGTCACACATCAGTGTAGTACAGACTCTCCTACTGCGAATGACTCCTGTCTGAACATAGTCACAAATCAGTGTAAGTACAGACTCCTCCTGCAAATGAATCCTGGCTGGGACATAGTTACAAATCAGCGTACGTACAAGACTCCTACTGCGAGTGACTGACTCCTGTCTGGAACATAGTCACAAATCAGTGTTAGTAACAGACTCTCCTACTGCGAATGACTCCTGTCTGGAACATAGTCACAATCAGTGTAAGTACAGACTCTCCTACTGCGAATAACTCCTGTCTGGAACATAGTCAAAAATCAGTGTAAGTACAGCTCTCCTACTGCGAATGACTCCTGTCCTGGAGCATAGTCACAAATCAGTGTAAGTACAGGACCTCCTACTGCGAGAATCCTGTCTGGAACATAGTCAAAATCAGTGGTAAGTAGCAAACTATCCTACTGGGAAAGACTCCTGTCCTGGAACATAGTCACAAATCAGCGTACGTACGGACACTCCTACTGCGAATGAATACTGTCTGGGACATAGTTACAAATCAGCGGTAAGTACAGACTGTCTTACTGCGAATGAATCCTGTGTGGAACAAAGTCACAAATCAGCGTAAGTACAGACCCTCCTACTGCGAATGAATCCTGCCTGGGACATAGTTACAAATCAGCGAAAGTACAGACTCTCTCCTACTGCAAATGAATCCTGCCTGGGACATAGTTACAAATCAGCGTGAGTACAGACTCTCCTACCTGCGAATGACTCCTGTGTGGAACATAGTCACAAATCAGCGTACGTACAGACTCTCCTACTGCGAATGAATCCTGTCTGGAACATAGTCACAAATCGGCGGTAAGTACAGAACTCTTCTCTACCTGCGAATGAATTCTGCCTGGGACATAGTTATAAATCAAGCGTAAGTACAGACCTCTCCTACGGCGTAATGAATCCTGGTCTGGGACATAGTTACAAATCAGCGTAAGTACAGACTCTCCTACTGCGAATGAATCCTGTCTGGGTCATAGTTACAAATCAGTGTAAGTACAAACTATCCTACTGGGAAAGACTCATGTCTGGAACATAGTCACAAATCAGCGTACGTACAGACTCTCCTACTGCGAATGAATACTGTCTGGGACATAGTTACAAATTAGCGTAAGTACAGACTGTCTTACTGCGAATGAATCCTGTGTGGAACAAAGTCACAAATCAGCGTAAGTACAGACCCTCCTACTGCGAATGAATCCTGCCTTGGACATAGTCACAAATCAGCGTACGTACACACTCTCCTACTGCGAATGAATCCTGTCTGGGAACATAGTCACAAATCAGCGTAGTACAGACTCTCCTACTGCGAATGATCCTCCTGTGGGACATAGTACAAATCAGCGTACGTACAGACTCTCCTACTGCGAATGAATCCTGTCTGGAAAATAGTTACAAATCAGCGTAAGTACAGACTCTCCTACTGCGAATGAATCCTGTCTGGGCATAGTTACAATCAGTGTACAATCAGCGTGAGACAGACTCTCCTACCCTATGCGAAATCCTGTCCTATGGTACAGATCAGCGTAAAGTACAGACTACTCCAGACCACTGCGAAACATCCTGGGACTGGAAAGTCAATATGTGTTCAATCAGCGTAAGTACAGACTCTCCTACTGCGAATGAATCCTGTCTGGGACATAGTTTACAAATGTAAGTCAGCGTAAATACATCACTCCTACTGCGAATGACATCCTTCGACTTCAATCATCCATCATAGCGTAATCAGGATCTCCTCGCATATGAATGTGATCCTGTACATAGTGGACTAACAACAAGTATACCTGCTCCCTACGGTCTGAACTGACTACTTACCTCTAATGGCATGCATCTTTATCCCCACGTTTCCTCGAGAGTGGGATATTGTGGGAAAGGTGCGTAAGTGTGGTCTGGGTGCACCTGCATTCCTCCTACACTACTTGCACTAGAACCTTGAAACTTACATACATGGAACTATAGCATATGCACTAATGGGACGGTGACATATGTTCGAGCAACCCTGAGTACAGGAATTATCTGGCGACCCGGGTCTTATACAATTATCTGGTGTTGGTATCAAGAGATTTCATATTCTCATTTTTTCTCATGTTATTGTACCTTATAACTTCATTTGCCGCATTTCTCAATTTCCAGCACCACGATACTACTCTTATGGCATACGGTACAACACCGATATGACAATGCTCCACTATTATACCAATCCTTGTACCTACCCATTCCACAGCCACACGCCCCACCCAAAACCCTTAGGCACGTTCAATCACACACACCATCCACTCCCCTACCACAAACCTTGATACTCATTTCACACGATTCACTTCAAATTGATACTGAACCTCTCTATGACATCTCATCAGCTATGCATGCCCCATTACCAACCCTAGGGCAACCCGCCCATGGCCACGCCCACATAGGCCACCCCCACAAAATTGCCTTTTACTATAATTTCTTCATTTCTACACTGATTCACTTCAAATTGATACTGAACCTCTCTCTGACAATACATTAATCTCAGCTATGCATGGCGCCATAACCAACCCTGGGCCCCCGCCCACGTTGGCCACGCCCACATAGGCCACGCCCACCCAAATTGCCTTTTACTATATTTCTTCATTTCTACACCAATTCACTTCAAATCAATACTGAACCTGTCTTATAACAAAACAGTTAATCTCAACTATGCATGGCCCCATTAAACCCTGGGGCGCCCCGCCCACCCAAAATTGCCTTTTACTATAATTTCTTCTTTTCTACACCGATTCACTTCAAATTGATACTGAACCTCTTTTATGACAATACAGTCAATCACAACTATGCATGGCGCCATTACCAACTCTGGGGCGTCCCCGCCCACATACCACGCCCACCCAAAATTGCTGTTTACAATAATTCTTCATTTCTACACCGATTTACTTCAAATTGATACTGAACATCTCTTATGAAAATACGGTCAATCTCAACTATGCATGGCCCCATTACAACCCTGGGGCGCCCCGCCAATAATAGGCCACACCCACCCAAAATTGTCTTTTACTATTATTTCTTCATTTCTACACCGATTCACTTCTAATTGATACTGAACTTCTCTTATGACAATACGGTCAATCTCAACTATGCATGGCCCCATTACCAACCCTGGGGCGCCCCTGGGTCAAACATGCGGCGTGGGGATACGCGTCGACCTCTGCCGCGCCATTTCAAGTTACAAATCAGCGTAAGTACAGACTCTCCTACTGCGAATGAATCCTGTCTTGGACATAGTCACAAATCAGCGTACGCACAGACTCTCCTACTGCGAATGACTCCTGTCTGGGACATAGTCACAAATCAGTGTAAGTAGAGACTCTCCTATTGCGCATGACTCCTGTCTGGAACATAGTCACAAATCAGTGTAAGTACAGACTTCCCTACTGCAAATGAATCCTGGCTGGGACATAGTTACAAATCAGCATACGCACAGACTCTCCTACTGCGAATGACTCCTGTCTGGAATATAGTCACAAATCAGTGTTAGTACAGACTCTGCTACTGCGAATGACTCCTGTCTGGAACATAGTCACAAATCAGTGTAGTACAGACTCTCCTACTGCGAATGACTCCTGTCTGGAACATAGTCACAAATCAGTGTACGTATAGACTCTCCTACTGCGAATGACTCCTGTCTGGAACATAGTCACAAATCAGTGTAAGTACAGACTCTCCTACTGCGAATGAATCCTGTCTGGAACATAGTCTCAAATCAGTGAAAGTACAGACTCTCCTACTGCGAAGACTCCTGTCTGGAACATAGTCACAAATCAGCGTACGTACAGACTCTCCTACTGCGAATGAATCCTGTCTGGAACATAGTCACAAATCAGCGTAAGTACAGACTGTCCTACTGCGAATGAATCCTGTGTGGAACATAGTCACAATCAGCGTAAGTACAGACTCTCCTACTGCGAATGAATCCTGTCTGGAACATAGTCACAAATCAGCGTCGTACGTACAGACTCTCCTACTGCGAATGAATCCTGTCTGGGACATAGTTACAAATCAGCGTAAGTACAGACTGTCCTACTGCGAATGAATCCTGTGTGGAACAAAGTCACAAATCAGCGTAACTAGACTCTCTACTGCGAATGAATCCTGCCTGGGACATTTTACAAATCAGCGTGAGTCAAGACTCTCCTACTGCGAATGACTCCTGTGTGGAACATAGTCACAAATCAGCGTACGTACAGACTCTCCTACTGCGAATGAATCCTGCCTGGGACATAGTTACAAATCAGCGTAAGTACAGACTCTCCTACTGCGAATGAATCCTGCCTGGGACATAGTTACAAATCAGCGTAAGTACAGACTCTCCTACTGCGATTGCATCCAGTCTGGGACATAGTTATCCCCACGTGTTTTCGGAGAAAAAGTGGGGATATTGTGGTGATGTGCGTCCGTCAGTCCTGGCCACCTGCTCCTCCTACACTATTAGCACTAGAACCTTGAAACTTACGTACATGGTAGCTATGAGCATATGTGCGACGGTGACAGTGACGGAATTTTGATCTGACCCCTGGGTCAAAAGTTATGGGGGTTGGGGCTGGCAGGGTCAGAGATTTTCGATCATTTTTTATGTTATTTTACATAAACTTCTTCATTTCTGCACCGATTTACTTCAAATTGATACTGAGCCTCTCTTATGGCAATACGGTCAATCTCAACTATGCATGGCCCCATTGCCAACCCTGGGGCGCCCAGGCCACATAGGCCACGCCCACCCAAAATTGCCTTTTACTATAATTTCTTCATTTCTACACCGATTCACTTCAAATTGATACTGAACCTCTCATATGACAATACGGTCAATCTCAGCTATGCATGGCCCCATTACCAACCCTAGGGCATCCCGCCCACATAGGCCACGCCCACCATAGGCCACGCCCACCCAAATTGCCTTTTACTATAATTTTCTTCATTTCTACACTGATTCACTTCAAATTGATACTGAACCTTTCTTATGACAATACGGTCAATCTCAGCTATGCATGGCGCCATAACCAACCCTGGGGCACCGCCCACGTTGGCCACGCCCACATAGGCAACGCCACCCAAAATTGCCTTTAACTATAATTTCTTCACCGATTCACTTCAAATTAATACTGAACCTCTCTTATAACAAAACAGTTAATCTCAACTATGCATGGCCCCTTACCAGCCCTGGGGCGCCCGCCCACGCAAAATTGCCTTTTACTATAATTTCTTCTTTTCTACACCGATTCACTTCAAATTGATACTGAAACTCTTTTATAACAATACAGTCAATTACAACTATGCATGGCGCCATTACCAACTCTGGGGCGCCCCGCCAACATAGACCACGCCCACCCAAAATTGACGTTTACAATAATTTCTTCATTTCTACACCGATTTACTTCAAATTGATACTGAACATCTCTTATGACAATACGGTCAATCTCAACTATGTATGGCCCCATTACCAACCCTGGGGCGCTCCGCCCATAATAGGCCAAACCACCCAAAATTGTCTTTTACTATAATTCTTCATTTCTACACCGATTCACTTCTAATTGATACTGAACTTCTCTTATGACAATACGGTCAATCTCAACTATGCATGGCCCCATTACCACCCTGGGGCGCCCCTGGGTCAAACATGCGGCGTGGGGATACGCGTCGGCCTCTGCCGCGCCATTTCTAGTTACAATCAGCGTAAGTACAGACTCTCCTACTGCGAATGACTCCTGTATGGATCATAGTCACAAATCAGTGTAGTACAGACTCTCCTACTGCGAATGACTCCTTCTTCATGGAACCTAAGCAAGTGCCTGCGTGAGTGAAGAGTCCATTGTGAATGAATCCAATCTTGAGCCTATTTTAAAACTAAGTGAAAGCTTTACCACGCAAATGACTTTGGCTCACACGGCCTCATGTACAGACAGTGCCCGATTACGTTAAATATATAAAGTACAAAGACGTTTGTTCAGCGATACGTTGAAAGATGGATTTAAAATTGAACACAAATATAATAATAATAATAATAATAATAATAATAATAATTATTGTATTATTATTACTATTATTATTATCATCATTATTATTTTGTTCCCTGTTTACAGTGTGTCCGCCGAACACTTTCGGTCCAGACTGTGCGTCCACGTGCCGTTGCCTGAACCCCCAAGACCCCGCTGAGTGCGACCCTGCCAACGGGCACTGCGCAAGCTCCCAGTGCGCCCAGGGCTGGCAGGGCGTACCCACCTGTCAGACACGTACGTTACACATGTCTGGTAGCCAGACTTTTATTCACAAACGGATCTGTACAAGCACCAATGCCCGAACACACTTGTGTTTTGGTACAAATTACTTATGCCCGTGTACATCATTGAATAGTTACTTGTGCATGGCTAATACAAGTAAAATCAGCCGATGCAATAAATCATGTGTTTTATCTTCCTTCAACTGCCTAGCAATTTGCAAGATTTTTTAAATCTTTAACAATATGAGCGGAATCATTTCAAATCAGTTTTAACGAATATCAAAGTCGTTTTTTTTTTTAATACTATCTACCTTCCGGACCTCAAACCATTTATGCTTTGGGTAGGGGCGACTCGTCCATAGAAGTGACTTGGTTAGCTAATAATTCAGCGTATAGTTCATGAACCAACTAATATATTAACTTTAAATTCCTATACCAACAGATGTAGAAACATATGTGTTTTTTCAATCATTTTTCAATATGTAAATTGCACTTTTCCGCAGATCTGATTTATAATAAGTTCGGATTTTGACACCAATATTTTAACTCTTTGCTATGGTTAAATAATTTATTTTCATTTATCAAAAATTACAACATCACCTCGTACTGATTTAGTTTTGAAATCAAAAACATCATCCGTGCGTGTTGTTTTAATGCCTTGATTGCTCAGTACGTGATATCTACAAGCAATGATTCATCACATTGTAATTTGATGTTAAATGAGCCTCGTTCTGGGAAAACTTGCCTTAATGACTGTGCGGAAATTGTCGTTCCATATTAGCCTGTGTATTCCGAACAGGCTAATCAGGGACAAGACTTAACGCTTTCATATATTGTTTTTATTTAAAGGAAGTCTTCTTAACGAAAATCCATTTTAAACGGAAAGTGTCGTCGCTGATTCGCCTGTGCGGACTACACATGCTAATTTGGGACGACACTTAACGCACATGCATTAACCCACATTTTCCAGAGCGAGGAAAATACGTTTGACATTGTGCCATGTAATGGTTTCGTTTTTCCGTGGTTATACGCCCTCCATTCGTCTACTACGCAGCATGCAGCGAAGGTTCGTTTGGTTTCGGGCTGTGTGCAGGCATGCCACTGCCCCCTGGTGATACCTGCTCCCCCGTCAACGGTCTCTGCTCCAGCGGAGCATGCGCGATAGGCTGGGCCAGTACAGGATG